>NW_018164718.1:1939426-2034821 GCF_001263595.1 Phalaenopsis equestris | reverse complement strand
GCTGTTGGTGTGGGAGGAATCTTTAGGAACTCTCTGGGGAAGTGCATGTTATACTTTTCCTCTCCAACTTGGGCATTTGATGCACTAGAAACTGAAATGATTGCTATTTATTGGGCTATCTACCTTGCCAAGCATCGCAACATCATAAAATTGATAGTTGAGTCAGATTCCTTCAGCTGTATTAAATTTATGAAACAGTAAGAGGCTGCTCCATGGAATGTTGCTAGGTGGACTACTAAGATATAGAGCATTTTGAGCAATGTTGAAGTGATTTTCCAGCATATCTTAAGGGAAGGTAAAACTCCTGCACATAGTTTGGCAGCTAGAAGAAGGATAATGAAGAAATTACTGTAGGGACTATACCTTCCACTCAGCTTGAAATTCTTTTTCATGGGGATAGTTTATCCATTCCTTATATTAATTGTAGGGGCTGATTTTTTATTTTCACACTAGGTCAACTTTTGTGTCTATCTTAGATACTTCCCACTTTTTTGGTATACTTCATTGTATGATCTAGTTATACAGATGGGAAGGGTTGTTTTGAGTGATCTTCTCACTCATTATGTAATCCAACTTTCACATTAACATGTTTGGAGCTATATATATATATATATACAATTCAATTACTTGGACTTCATTTTTACATGCATGTCATTCAAAATTTTTCATTTACTGTTTAACATCTAAACTTTAAATTCTTACAGGCATTTATATATTTAAAATCTTAACATTTTTCATTTTGGAAAATCTTTCGAATTGGAAGGGAAGGTCCACTAGGATTTATAAAATTTTAGATAAAATTTTAAAATATAAAATATTTAGCTTATATTTTCATATGAAATATATTTTTATTTATCCAATTTAATTTATTTTTTTCTGTTAAGACCCGTGGGCTCGTGGGTTAGCTTAACCACTTAGTGGGCAGGTCTGACTATGAAATTCTAATAGAAATCAAGCTCAAACCCGGCATGAAACCACTTTGAATGGTCAAAACCCCGAATAAGCCGAGATCACTTCAAAGTTTAGGAGGTATATATGTAAATACATAATGATTATGTGCTACCCACACTTGTGTATTATATATAAAATTGATATTTCAATATTACATGCCTAAATTGATAAATAATTTGTGGTTCGCTAAAATAAACAAGTATGAAAGTGATACTCCTATCAAATGGAAAGAGCCGTCGAGAGTGGGCTGAGGCATAATCGAAGGCTTCTCTGGTTTTCCTGTCATCTTCTTGCTTTTCTGGGGTTCCCTGAAGTCTTGCTCCGTCGTTTGGCTCTTGGGAAGATTTGATATGGACGGCAGACAAGGCGGAATTGGAAGAGATGGAGCAAGGAGGAGCAGCATGTCGTTGACCGGTTCGTCTGGGAGGAAGAAAGGATCGGAAAATGGTGGTTTCGATGGTGGCCGGAGGAGCCCCGTCTCGCGCCCACCGTATGAACTTCTTTATTCTTCTTGATGTTTTTTTATATCTTGAAAGTTTAGTGGAAAGCTCCTTTTGGATCCTTCTTATGCCTGCTTTTCTGTGGCGTAATATATAAAGATGGACGCTTCTATTAAAAACGGCCTGTCCAGGATGTTGAATTCTGGCTTAGATTCGACTCGGACATCTGTGGTTCGTGTTTGGAAGTGATTGCTTGGAGCCAAGTTTATTTGACATTAGGCAATGGCTTATGTTGTGTAGAACTGTGAACCTTTTTTGGCTATACAGTTAATTTATCGAAGGGCTAAAGTATTTTTTATGCATCCTAATGTTCACTAAATGACTAGCCCTTTATATCAGGAACTTGTGTTTGGATGGGCCTTAATTTCTTATTTATAATTTTTCTTAGATGATCTTTAATTGTGTAAGGTTTCCCTTTTAATTTTTAACTTAGGCTACTCTTGCACTCTTGGTGCTTGCGTGCACAGCTCTTCATCTCTCTTGTTTGTCAGTAAACTTGCTCTCACATCGACAATGATCATTACTTTCCTTCTTCACGATTGGAACGTGGTAATTGTTCACATTACACTCTTTTATCTCCTTCCATTATGATTGTCTTAGATAAGGTTTGCTAGAGCAATAGTTTAAGAAATTAGATCTCAGTGGAGATTTAAAATTGCATGATTGAGTATTGATGTAATTTTTTTCAATGAGGTTGTGCGTAAGCCTCAAGGCATTTCGAGGCTTAAGTTTCAAATTAATAAATTACACAAAGTAAGAAGTATTACACTAATATATTAATGTTTAAAATAAAAAAATGATATAGTGACATCCTTCCATCAAACTATAAAATAAAGTAGACATACAATCATCAAAGTATGAATAACATCAAAACATAAAATAAAAGTGACACATAATCATCAAAGTATGACATGATATTTAAATAGGAAGATAAAATTTCAAAATAACTTCAACTCTATAAATCTCCCTTTGTCACACCCGAGGTGACCTGCCTTAAGGTTAAATAGTGGTGCCACATAAATAGACAACTTAGTTAGACACTATTCTCACCAACTTTAGTTTTAACGTGCACAAGTCGAAACTTAGTGGGTGACGAATTAGTCTCACTTAATTGTCACAAACATTCACTCCAATTCAATTTAAAATTCATTCACCTTTTCAAAATTCTTGGAGGCGTGCATAATAATTTCGTAAATCATATACATAACTGCTAACTACATATTCCAAAATTTTTACAAATTTTCCAAAATCTACTACTCAAAAGCTATACAATGTGACACCAAACCACTCAACCTAATGCTTTTTGCCCTTTCCTAAAAATCAATAACATATTGGAGTAAGCTACGAGCTTAGTGAAATAGCTAGTATTAAAGTAAGATTTTATAGATAAAAAAATATTGTGCATGTTTAACTATAACTAGTATGAGTGACAACAATATACAAAATAAGTATATTGTAATCACATGGAATAAATATAAAGAATGATACAAAATCAATAAGCTATAAATAATTGTAACAAACCTATATTTTCTCCATTCCTTGGACAATCATGAGCATCTTTAATTGCTTAATATTCAATATCTGTTATGTTAAGAATTTTATTTATATATACACAGACATTGACTTAATTCATGTTAGTTTGTTGTCACCCCGCCTGTCAGCTATATGACTATTGATAAAGGTTGGTCATCTCATAACATAACAATTATAAATAGTTCCATTGGCACCAACATGTTCATTTCATACTAAATATCAAGAATTGAGAATTCTATAAATTTCTCGTCATGTTTACATGCACATGTCATCAATAATAAAGTCTACCTATCACAACACTTGTGGTATTTCCTTAATCATTTTACCTGTTAAAAATCATTTTTTACGTGCATATGAAATTGTACAAGTATACCCACAAGCAATTATTTTAATGAACATGTCTACCAATTCAATAAAAACAGTAACATCAGTAATATCAATAGTAATAGCTCAATTTTACTTTTCTATAAGATATGCAATAATTTTTAAATACAGTTCATATAATAATCCTATAGTAAGATATTCTTCTTAATTTAATATATAATTATCTCACAAGAATTTTGAAACATTTACTTGATGAGTATCCTCGGCTTGTCTAGGTCTTATTGTCTAGAGTACACCGCCCTCATACAAGTCTTCCTGCTCTATCTTCTTTTACTTCCTTATTCCATCTTTATTTCATTTCATTTCTTGCCACAACCCACTATAGGGCAATATGATAAAATTGCTTGAATTTGTATTAATTGCATATAGATGTAATTATAATATTTTCTTACCTATATACTCACACAGCCACCGACTTCCACCCCACTCCAAACATCCTTCAATTAAGCACCCTAACACGCTAATTAGCATAGCTGCACTTCACAGTAGAAGAAATAAGAGGATAGAATAATCAGGAAATTTTACTTCCAAAACCTTCCAATAATACAATACTATTCTATCCACCAACCACTACCAAGCTGAAAATTTACAGCAAAGCAGTGAAAATGAAATGGGTTTATTAGTTTTAATGCCATTTCAATTATTTGTGTTTATATGTATTTATTTCCATCTGTTTATACAATTATTTTCACCTCTAATCCTTACAAATAATTTAGTTTTCCTTTTTAAGGTAGTCAACTCGAGAGCTTCAACTTCCCTTATGTCATTTCAGCTCTTGCCTCATTTGCAATTCATGCTATAGTGCATGGGCCGTGGGAAATGATAGTAACGGATAGGGAAAATGATGGAATGACTGCTTAATTAATACATATACATATTATATATTTAAATTTTTATTTTACCCTTTCCTCATAATTTCTTCTCTCCTTCCTTTCCCTTCTCTTCTTTTCTTTTTCTACTCTTTCCTTCTCCTTAGCTGCGTGTCACATCCCAAAAGAGCTCTTAAGGGAGGTGGGCAACCCAGGGCTTAAATACTGCTCTTCGGCCCTACACCTAGCCGATGTGGGACTTTTTGTCCGTGACATTCTCCTCCACCCAATCACATGATGCCCTCGTCATGGATCGACTCCTCTGAGGGTCCCACTGGACCATGGAGAGTCCACACACTTGACAGACAGTAATCTGCTCTGATATCACTTATCACCTCCCAAAAGAGTTCTTTGGGGTGGTGGGCAGCGCAGGACTTAAATACTGTTTTTTGGTCCTGCATCTAGCCAATGTGGGACTTTTTGTCATTGGCATGCAGCTTGAGAGCAGCATCTGCTCTATCCTGCCTCCACCAAAGTATCTGGAAGAAGAAATGGCAAAGGAGAATACAAAGTGATTATGGTTATATATCTTTATTGACGCAAGGGTGGGACACGCTTGTAACAGTTCTGTTCTTAATGGAGGATAAACGAAGAGTCACGGGAGAGGATGGGAAGGGTCGAGCCAAATGAATGAAAGGGGGAGAAGAAACGAGAATATTGTGAAACTGAAGAAGAAGAATTGAGGAGTCATGAAATCGAATGAGGAAGGGAGAGGAAATGAATTGATCCTAGCAAAAGAAGAAGTCACTGAAGGTTAGGAAGTTGGAGAGGCAAATTCGCCTATAAAGTCGCAGGCCGACTTACTTGGAGCCAAGCGGCGAGAACAAAGTGAGAATAAGGGCAAAAGCGACGTATCTGTTGTGCGGGAGGAGGATAATGTTTCAGTGACAAGCAGAGTGGAGGAAGAAGGTGTTGCTTCTTCGTCGAGCTTCGCGAAGAAGAATCGAGCCGAGTTCTGGAGGAACCATCGTGCATAAAGAAGAAAGGGAAGGCGATTGCGTGTGGGACGTGTTCGAACAGAAGGAGAAGGGAAGATTCGTGCGGGTGTTAGGTCGAGCCTTCTGCGTAGGAAGAAGATCGTCGCATACAGAGAAGGATGCGCCACTTAATGCGAGGGATTAAGAAGAACAGCTCTGCGAGGTTGAATAAAGCTGATTGCAGGAATGAGGAAGGAATTCGACTCGTTGCTCTATGCTGAAGGGTTCGCGTGCTGCCTTCACGTGGGATAGGATCGACCGAGGTAAAGTTTTTATTAAAACATAGTAGTAGTAATAGTAATAATAATAATAATAATAATAAGATATTTATATCTATAAATATTTTTATAAATAGAAATTAAGCATGATTGCATAAAGGAAAATTTAACATTTAAATAATGAAAAGCTAATAGTTTATTTAAAAATAATAAATTAATAAAAACTTATATCATGTTTTAGACTTTCGATTTTAGAATAGTTGACGTCAAGACAAATAACAAATTAATCGGCATTGAGGTGAATACTTGTACATTTAAACTATAGTCATAAATCATTTCTTCTCAAATACGTTTGCAGTTGATGTTATTTGTGGATGTTTTATTCTGATTGAGCTATTATTTTCTTTATTGGTCAAATCGTTGCGAATGTTGTAACTATTTACTCATGCATTTTAGTGTACATTTTATATAGTATGATTGAGCGATGAATGCATATGTTTATGTTGAATGTTTGTATGTACATGACTGTCATGATGAAACAACCCTTGCTAATGTACCCATGCGCATAAATGAAAAATGATATTGATATTGATGTATCTTAATTGACACAATTTTTAGACGATATCTTATTTGACAGTTGTATAAATATAAAATAATATTGATATGATAATGATATAGACATCTTTAAATAACATATCAAATGCTTATATTGATTTATAAAGAAACATAACCAACATGCATATTATTATTTTTAATTATATTTCTGTAGTTTAGAAGTATAAGTATTAATTCGCTCGTTTGGTTCATTATTATTTTAACTAATTTTTCAGGTTTAATTAAAATTGTTAAAAGATGGGCGATAGACAATAAAAAATTTATTGAAGATGCAGACAACCATCAATGATGTAAAATTTAATTGTACCGCTTTAATTTAATTTGTAGTGTCATTTGTTAAATTGAATGTTAATGTAAAAAAAAATTATTTTAAACCGTTAGATCTTTTGTTCCCGCCTCGGTTATTTCCAAAGTGATATAAGAGTTCAAGTTTTAAGATTAATTAATTGAATGCCAATGAAAGAGCAAAAGAAAAAATCATAAGAAAATCTTTATTGTTAACTCAAATTAATAAATATATGTATAAGGCTACAATCGAAATTGTGGAAGAAGAGAGTCAAATAGAAAATGCTTAATGAGTTGTATTGTGAGGTCCGTGTATAAATTTTGAGGATGAAATTTTTGTAAGCGGGAAAAATTGTAATGGTTCTATTTTTAATGGAGGAAAAATGAATTCATAATCACTTTGTATTCTTCTTTGTCAATTTATTAAAACATTAATAATAATAATAATAATAATAAGATATTTATATATAAAAATATTTTTATTAAATAAAAATTAAGCGTGATTGCATAAAGAAAAATTTAATATTTAAATAATGAAAAGCTAGTAGTTTATTTAAAAATAATAAAGTAATAAAAAAATTATCATGTTTTAGGCTTTCAATTTTAGAAGAATTAAATTTAAGATAAATAACAAATTAGTCAATATTGAGGTGAGTACTTGTACTTTTAAACTATAATAATAAATTATTTCTTATAAGATGTTTGCAGTCAATGATATTTGTGAATGTTTTATTCTTTATGAACAATTATTTCTTTATTGGTCATATCATTGCGAATGTTGTAGTTATTTACTCATGCATTTTAGTGTACATTTTATATATTATGATTTAATGTGATTAATACATATATTTATATTGAATATTTGTATGTGCATGACTGACTATGATGAAACACCTTTTGATGGTAATAGTGAGAGAACACTAATGTGCCCGTGTACGTAAATGGAAAATGATATTGATATTGATATTGATGTGTCTTAATTGAAATAATTTTTAGACGGTACTTCCTGTAACGGTTGTATAGATATGAAATAATATTGATATGATAATGATATAGTCTCATTTAAATAACATGTCAAATACTTATATTGATTTATAAACAAGCATAACCGACATGCATATTGTTATTTTTCATTGTATTTTTGTAGTTTATACGTATGAGTATTCACTGCTCGTTTAACTCATAATTATTTTAACTAATTTTTCATTTTTAATTAAATTATTAAAAGATGAGCAATAGCATAAAAAATATTTATAGAAGACGCGGACAACCATCAATTAGATAAATTCTAATTGCATCTCTTTAATTTAATTTGTCGTGACTCTTTCATCTGTTAAATTGAAGGTTAATGTAAAAAAAATATTTCACAACGTCCGACCGTCCGTTCCCGCCTTGGTTAATTCTAAGCCCCGGGTTGCGTCGTGACATTGCTCTCGTGAACGAACGTGATGCGAGATCCTGCGACAGAAGCGACTTCTGATTTGTGCCTAGACCAAACCAGTCCATTTTTTTTTCGATTCCCCGGAGTCGGCTAACCCTCTTGGGTCACTCCTAGTTAATATATTATTATATATTTGTTTTTATAATATTTTAGAATTAGTTTTGCATGAGATTGTTTAGGATAATCGTTGAAGTCTATTTTCTCCTTTCAAGGGCTATATTCAAGAGATTGGGTGGTGCTCTGACTGAATGTCCCTCCCGAGGTAGTAATTATCTTCCCCTATCCCCTTTCGCTTCCTCTCACATCGCTCTCAACTTCCCCTTTCCTATTGCAATCGCCCGAAACATCCTCTTTTTGTTATTTTATGCAGTTCCTATTTTTCAGTTGCCTTCCACGCCCCTTGACAGTTGTTCCAGCCGCCCATCTCCATTTCCGTTGCAGCCTCACTATTGTTCCTACCACGGAAATGCCAGTCTATAGCCTTAGCTGATGTTCTAGCCATTCCGAACCACTTCCCTGTCACCTAGCCACTGTCTCAGTCCTTCCCACTTGCTACCATCGTTGTTCCAACCCTCCCCTTTAGCTGCCATCATCCCGGACAGTCGTGTGGCATCTACATTTGTTGTGTACTTACTGTTCGGAACCCAGGAAGCCTTTTCCTTAGTTTTCTGCTTCCCAACCACGTCGTCCACCATCCCATCACCTTTCAAATCCATCGTGATCACCCAAACACTCCAAGATCTACCCTAGTTTGAGTGTTTGTGTTGTGTTTATTGCTATCTTAAATTTCTAAGTGTTGTGTTGTTATATTTTCTTTTTCAAGTGTGCTAGTTGTAACCGCCTATTTGCTTTTTCTATTATGGTTTGAGTTAATTCCGATATTATTTGATATCAGAGCTAGTCTACCCTAGTCATATCCCAGATTTTCTAGCATTCACCAATACCAAACCCAATCTCCACACAAATATCCTTCCCTTAGTTGATTTTTTAAACCGGCCATCCAAAAATTTTTTTCCCCACCCTAATCATTCTTATACACCCACTTTTATCCATTCAAACTCAAACTCTAGCCATGCCACCAAGGAGACAATAGCTAGAAGCCTTATCGAAGAGAAAAGATATGATGTCGTTTATGAGAAGACCATATAGAGGTGTCTAGGAGATTTATAGGAAGGATGTGCATTGGGAAACCCTCTAATTGCAATGGAGGGTTGTCGCATTCGAGAGGAGAGCAAAGGGTCACACAAGTTCTATTTGATCCATGAGATAAAGAACCACTCTCCTGAATATTTGATGTGAAATCTTGGAGGTCAGGATTTTGAAGTAGATGTGGATTTGTCTTATTTAGACAATCACGTAGATCCGGACGAGTACACCGAGTGGCTCTGGACCTTGGAATATATCTTTGAGTCCCATGAGTTACATGACTCCAAATAAGTGAATTTTAGACTTCTCAGATATATAGCCTACTTCCTGAGTTGCCTTATTGAGGAAGGTCAAACATGTTAGAGATGAGACTCTTTTAAGCCAATATTTGGAGACTATAAAGAGTTATTTCGATATTAAATTCAGTTCAATAGTATACCCACTAACAAATGACCAAATACGACAGATGAATCCCAACTTTGGAAATTGCCTTAGGAGCTTCGCGGGGAAGAAAATCTCACAATGGGATTAAGTCCTGCGAAAGAAGACTCTTCTCCTGAGTAATTTCCATTGAGAGTTGTGTAACATGCCATAGATTAATTCTCAGAGTTGATTCCTCTTTATATACTTGTTTACCAAATACAATCTGACGAGTATGACCAGTTGAAGAAGCCCGTTACAGATGTGATGGTTTGAGGCTTAGTTTGTGAGAATACCCATTCACGTGCAATTTCAACTCAGCTTGTGCTAAAAGAGGATGTATACTTATTCAATTAGGGTATGATTTGGAATAATAGAGCTTACAAGATTAACTTACCAGGAAATTACGCCATTTTTGCTATCTTCAACTGGGCCAACCCAACACCATAATACGAGGAGACTAAAGCTTTGACGGATGAGGTTAAAGCTCCCCCAACCCGGACAAACTGGCTTGGGTTGTTGGGGGGGGGGGGGGGGGGGGGGCCGCGGCGGGGGCGGTTTGAGCTCCTGCGAAACAAAAGTGATGCTAGAAGTCTCGCTACGGATGTGGCTCTTGATTCATATCTGATCGAGCCGGTCCAGCTTTTTTCTATGCGCTGGGGTTGGACGGTCTTCTTTGGCCACTCTTAATTATCCTATTATTAAACATAAGCTTTTATGATGTTTTAGTTTTAGTTTTGCATGTGTTTGCTTAAGTCAACCGCCGACTTCTTGTTTTCTTGTCGAGTGCTATATTCGAGGGATTGGCTGATGCTCTGGCTATATCTCTTTTCCAAGATAGTGATTATCTTCCCTTCTATTATGCATCCTCGCACATTGCTCCTGGCTGCCCCTTCCTTGCTATAGCCGCCTGGAACAACCTCTTTTTTGTTGTTCTATGCAGTTCCTGATTTCCAGTCGCCTTCCCTGTCCCTTGGTGGCCATTTAAGCAGTTCATATCATTTCCCTTGTCGCCTCGTTGTTGTTCCAGCCATGGGAAAACCTCTTTGTAGTCTTGGCTAATTTTCTGGCCATTCCGAACTACATCCTTGCCACCTAACCATTGTCTTAGCCTTTCTCACATGCTGCTATCACTGTTCCAGCCCTCCACTTTGCTACCATCATCCCAGGCAGCCATTCAACATTGATATTTGCTGCGTACTTGTTGTCTAGAACCCAGGAAACTGTTGCCTTGATGTTTTCTGTTTGCCAATCACCTCGTCCACCATCCCAACACCTTCCAAACCCTCGGTGATCACTATCACTACTCTGATAACCACCATAGTTTAATTGTTTGTGTTGTATTTATTGCTCTTTTAGATTTTTGAGGGTAGTGTTGTTTTATTTTTCCTTTCAAGTGTCTTGGTTGTAACTTTTTATTTGCTTTCAATAATAATTTTTGTTTTTTTTATTGCGGTTTAGGTTTACTCCGGTATCATATGTACATAAATTAGGTTAATTAAATAAATCTCATTTCTTCAATTAATCAAATTGTTGCTTGTGAAGAATATTGGGGTTGCTAAAGGATTGCTATAATGCTCAAATGTTGATAACAATGTTTAATTAGTTTAATTACATGTTTAATTTTACATTGATTAAATTAATGATTTATTCATTTTAAATTTATATATATATACATACATACATACATACATACATATACACAAATGTAGAATTTTATAAAAATAGTTCGGCGGATTTCAAGAGGGCGAAAATCGGGTATATTTTAAAATAATTAAAAATTTATTTAAATAAGATAATTTTGGTATTTCCCTTTCTAAATTTTATATAAAATAAGAAAATAATAAGCCATTAAGATTAAAATTTTTAAATTCAAAGGTCCCTTACACTCACATCAAGAATTATTATTATAATGAATATGTTTCTCTCTTGCCTTATCATTAGTTCTGTCAAGATTTTCTCCATTTCCTCATTTTCGATCTCAAATCACCTTTCTCTTCCCTAATCAATAAAATCTAATAAAAATATTAATTAATATTTCAAATAATGCTTTTTTGTAGGGTACAACTTTATTAATATAAATGTTATAGTTAGTTTTTTGTTGAATTGTGTTAAACCTTTTTTTCATTCAGGCAAGGTAACTACTAAAATCCGACATCATGAGATTCTTCACTTTGTTTCTAACCAGTTTGCTACATATTCAGATGATGTGTTAGACCCATTAGTCTTGTTTTTGTTATCGTTGAAGAAATCAACATTGAGTATGTGTTGCTTGCAAAAAATAAAAATGCTGAGAGAATTTGAGAACAATTTAAGAAAAGTAATACCCAATTTTTTCAAGAAGGCCATGTATTCTGACTTATCCATAAATTTTTATTTTTTTATTTTATGTGAAAATTGAGTGTTAGTTGCACCATTTATTTCCATATGATCGTTGCTTTTAACTAAGCTTAAATGATTCATAAGATTCAAATTGTTTCAAAGTTAAGTCTTTGAACATTAGAAATGAGGTGTTTCATTGCTAATATTTTTAAAGTGAATTGAATCTTGAGAATTATGGATGCTGTGGAGAATTATTGAGCATTCAATTGACTTGTTATGTGCATAAGTTATTTGGAGTTGCATGCCAAATAAATTACTTTGTGTCTTAGTGATACTAGCCACCCCCATCCTTGGCTTGACCTTTTGGTTCACTTATTGTTAGAGTTAAACTTATTCTTTGACTTGATGCGCCGTCAAGCTTGTTGATGGGGTGAGACTATAAATCATTTTTAAGATTTGAGTTGCCTTGAACTTTACTTTTAGTAGTTTGTGGGTCGTTTTATATGACTTACTATCATTTTTGTAGTCTCTTTATTAATTACTTAGTAACTTCTTTTCGGTTACCATTAAAATTTATTTTGATAAACTTATAATCATCACCATTATAATTTTATTTTATAGATATTGTGATTATGATTCTTCTTCTTCTTCTTCTTTTTCTTATTATTATTATTATTATTATTATTATTATTATTATTATTATTATTATTATTATTATTATTATTATTATTATTATTATTATTATTATTATTATTATTATTATTATTATTATTATTATTATTATTATTATTATTATTGTGGTATTTTATTTACTTTTATTACCGTCATTGCCAATTCATAGTACGGATGAGAAAGATTGAGGTTTGATATTTGGTTGACAACCAACTATAAAACTCATGTCAAATGAAATGAAATGAAATGAATAAAAATTTGTATTTTTGTCTTGGTGCTAGGGTGTTTTAAAGGGCAGTATACTATGATTTAGCTTGATTGTGAGAAGTAGGCTGTGATGGGTGGCACTTCACTATTGGTGATATGCGACAACTTAACCTCATTATAGGGAAAATTACGCAATGTTGGGTTATGATGTCAGCCTTATGGGACATGACACGGGTTACTCGTATCATAGTGAAAAGTTAGCAAGTTTTGACTTGGTCTTCATCATAGATTAGATTCTTTGTGTATAATTTAAAACTTTGAATGGAAAGATTAGAGAATCAGTGGAAAATGATTGCTTGTAATTTAAAAACCTTGAATGGAAAGATTTGATAATCATTGTAAAATGATAATATAAATAATAATAATAAATATTGTTTGTTTATAAGAAACTATAAGAAAAGGGGGAAAATTTAAGGATAGTGAGGAATGCTATTAAGTTATTATATGCTAGAAAGTTTAGGGGTAGAAATGTAGTTGAGCTAGTAGTGGATAAAAGGTTGAAATTTAAATTGCTGAGATTAATAGAGATAGTGATAAAGTGATTTTTGTTATGGCAATTATTGATATGGAAATTATGATTGTGGTTGGAGTTTAAGCTCTTTAATTTGGATTAGATGATGATTAAAAAAATAATGTTTAAATGTTTGAATTACTATAATGTATACTCACCAAAGAAATTATTATTATTGCAATTGATTTAAGGGATATTTATATGCACAACACCTAAAACATTGCTATTTACAAAATGACCATCCATTTTTTTTTGAACTACAAAACCCATGTATTTGCATGTTCAACTCAAACTATTAGGAATTTGATAAAAATAAAATAATATGGGTGGGGATATTGTTGTAAATATCAATATTTGCATGATAATTTGAAAAAATGGTGCAAGAGGGTGCTTGCTTTGTAAATAACAATGTTTTGGGTGCTATGTATATAAATGCCTTTTCATTAAAATGAGCATATAGGTTATAGTTGGTTATACTATGAAATGATTCATGGTATTTGTGAAAATGTGATAGAAATGCATGGAAGCTACACTTAATTTCACGGTAGTCTTTAGTCTTGCAATAGTGAACGCATACTTTTAAAAGTAGGAAAAAATTTTGGCTACTTCAAAAAAGGAATTGCGAAGTCACAATTACTTGGTAAAGTTTTCTGGAAAAGATTATAAGGTGATTTTATTATAAAGTTTGGCCACACTCATATATATATTATTTATCTTATTAGTGTACAACAACAACAACAACAAACCTTTATCCCACAAAGTGTGATCGGCTATATCAATCTTTTTTCTCTATTGTGTACTATTGAGTGTCGTAGTTTTATTTAATTATAATGAATTAAGATCAATTTTTATACAACATGCCCAGGTCTTTCTAGGTCTACCTCTACTTTTCCTAACGTAAGTCGAATCTATAATATCTACTCTCTAAATTGATCATCAGATGGTCGACGTTTAATATGACCAAACCATTTAAGATGACTCTCTCTAATCTTGACATCAACCCTTTCGCGGATATATTTATTTCAAATTTTTTCTTTAAGTGTAAAGCCACTCGTCCACCTAAACATTCTCATCTTAGCAACACCTAATTTAGTTTTATGCTTCTCTTTTATTGGCCAACCTTCTGCGCCATAAAGCATTATAGGGCTCACCATCATCTTATAAAATTTCCTTTAAGTTTAAGCGACACTTTTCTATCACCCATCATCTTATAAAATTTTCTTTAAGATTAAGCGGCACTTTTCTATCATACATGATCTTATAAAATTTCCTTTAAGTCTAGGCGGCACTTTTCTATCACACAATAGCGCCCGATGCATTCCCCCATTTCAACCATCCAACTTAAATTCTTCTAATAATATCCCCTTTTATATCACCATCACTTTGAACAATAGACCCAAATTATCTAAAATGTTCATACCTTTTAAAGATTTGATCACCCATTGTTACAACTCTATCATTATATCTACTATTACTAAAATTACATTCAATGTATTTAGTTTTAGATCTACTCAAACGAAGGCCTTTACACTCTAAAGTTGACTTTCATAATTCTTGTTTTTCTCGAACTATTTTATTACTCTTATCGACTAGAAGGATGTCATCAGCGAAAATCCAAGGTACATTCTCTTATAAATGTCAGATAAGAGCATCCATAACCAAAGCAGAAAGATAGAGTTATTTGGGAGTTTGGTCGTTCCTCATGTGAAAATTTTCTCTTGAACTATACTTTCACTTGCTAGATTTACCTCTCATGTTTAAACTAGGATTTCATCATTGCAAAAATTAAGTTAGAGACTTAAAAAAATCACCAACAATCGAATCTTCAGGCTAGAATTGAATTCAGTAGGTTAGAACTTTTTCACACTTTGGGAGTTCGTTCGTTTTTCATGGGATCGATACCCAAACTTTATTCGAAATACTATTTGGACGACACATATAATTTTATGATTCACTGATACTTCACAACGTTAGGTCCGTATCAACTTTATTTTATGTTATTGTTTTGTTTTTAAGGTAGTAACCAAACTTATGTGTGGAGTGGACTCACGTGCTACTCAATATAGATCTTATCCCAAAGGGGAGATCAGATTTTAGGGCTATGATCCACCTAAAGAGAATATAGAAGGATTTTCGACTTGATGCTTGAACTTTGTTAGTGACTTTATGGCAAGTTTTTATGGTGGTAGCGGAAAAAATTTTAAAACGTTGTAAGTCCTTAGTTGACTAGGTGGTTTTTTTTTTCCTCAGTTTTTATTTAGTTTGTTTGTGAGTGAAGTATAAGGCCTTCCTTTTTCAAGTTTATCTGTTTCTCTTTTTCTTATGTTGCAGGTCGAAGCTAGAAAGTAGGCTGACTCAATTAAGCTTTGATTGTCTTTCACCCAAGGGAGATATTTTGTGATATTCACTCTCTTAGTTTGTCTACCTTCGTAATTAATTGAGTTGCAATTAAGGGGAATTTTTTCTATCATTGATCGAAAGCCTTAAATTTAGAGTTAGTCTGCTCCAAGTTGTTTGCATTGATACGCACTTGATCCCAAGAGAGCCTGAATATTGCTTTCCTTGCACAATTTTGACGGATGTTCTTCCACTTTATTCCAATGGAGGACACTAAGGCTATTCATTTTTACTCTAAAACTACTTTTCATGATTGTTTTGCTTTAAAACATGTAGACGTTGATCATCCTCTCTTACCTTATAAGAGGGCGAAAATCACATTGTTTATGCATCGTGTTGCATTTTTTATTTTTAGATATTAAATAAAAAACACTAGTTTCAAATAAGACAAATGAACAAAGAGAGGTCACTAGTAAGATACAACTAGCCAAACAAAAAACAAACAGAGAACTAGCCCCATATAGCAACCACAAAGCAAATAAAGATGTTGTTTTTCCATGCTTTGACGAAGAAAGGTGACGACATCGATTTTCTCACCCGCAATGTTGATCTCATTCAACTCAAATATCTAAAGCTTGAAGATGTTCTTGATGTAGAGTCTACCTGCAAGTTTGATATTAGAGCAGGATGGTGAATTGAGAAGAACATTGGGCAAATGCTTTAAGATTGACAAAGTATTTGAGGGTCTTATCTAAAAAATTGTGGACCGTTTTCGATGATGATCACATGCAAAACAAATGATGTTGGTTTATATTTAATTTTGGACTATCTTAAAAATCATTTAGCTAGTATTTTGGCTTCAATTCATTTTTTAAAATAGTTTATCATGAAGATTATGATTTTTGTCTGCCCTTTAGTTAGTGATCTTGTATTAGAGATTGGTTGCAACTTATAAGATGGTTAGAGTTCCATTTGAGCAAATTTTTGGCACTATAAGCCCCTTTTTAAGAGGTTCTTAACATTTCTCCTGATGGTTGACTAGAAGTATCCTTATCTCAATATTCGATTGGCTAATGGTCAGGAATCTTAGTGACTTCCACATTCTCCTAATTGTACTTTATGAAGTATGTAGTAGGCTCTGTTTTTGCCACAAACCTTAGATATAGTGAAGTTGTTGACTTTTGATATAACTTGTTGTTTATCAGCATATTGAGGGAGATTTTTTTGAATCTTCTTTGGTCATTTATGGTATACACATGGTTTGGCTTAGACTCCTATGGTGAATCTCAGGCACCATAAATGCTTCATATTCTGTTTGATTATTTTTTATTAAGATTTTGACACAAACGACATTTGTCTATACAACTCTCACTGGACTTTTTAACACCATCCTAATTAGGACTCTTTGAGCACTTGAGGTTCTATCCATGCATACCATCTGTAGTAAGTCATACCCTATGGTTTTTTTTTTTTTTTTTTTTTTTTTTTTTTGTGCCTCTAATAATGAAGTTGGCCAAGAAGTTGACTAGGGTTTATTCCTTAATTATTGTTCTAGGCGTGTATGAGATTTGGAATTTATTGACTTTTAGTGCCCATTTAAGTAGTCATCCTGAAAGATTTTGCTTAGATAGGACAAACTTATGAGTGTGACCTAGGAAAGCTCGACTTGTGGGAGTTTGGCAGTAGAGCCTAGTCAATTGGCAATTATGATCAAGGCAAAGGCGAGTTTTTTCATAATGAGGTAGCATAACTCGACTTCACACAACACCTTGCTAGTATGGTAGTATGGGTATTATTTCTACTTATCTTCTCGAATAATACTGAACTCATGGCTTCTTTGCCTACCCCAAAATATAACTATTTTTTATCTACTTGCAGGCTTTGTAGTAGTGGCAGTGATGATAATAGCAATTATAGGACTTATAGGTCTTCTTAGTGTTATAATTCATTCGAAACATATGTTGCTTTTCAAGATTATAAAGAATGTTGAACATATCTTACCTGTCTTCTAAATAAAAAGCTAGGCCTATTTTGCGGCTATTAATTTTTGTAGCTCTTGATAACTTTTAATGACTACATCTTCAGAATCGCTTTTGCTTTGTGTCAGTTTATCTTTTTCTCTTCAGAGATTAACAAATATCCCAATAATGTACTAGATCCAGTTTTGAAAAAGCATTTATGCATGCCAATTGTGCTGCATGCTGATTTTTTTTTTTTTGAAATGGCAATGGCCTCCTTGAGATCAAGTGTTTATTTGCAAAGGTCTTGTGCTCTTGATGAATAAACCTTAACGTTTTTTTTTTCTTTCTGTTCTTTAAAGATGAGATCCATCATTCACTAATAAATTGCCCTCGCATTTATGAGCCCGAATGCATGGAGTTGTAACATTACAAGTCGTTTCTGGCGATGAAAGATCTCTTTTTGGCATTGATCAGGTTTATTATTATTTAATGATGGATGGCAAAAGGCATCTGAGAAACTTGTTATCATATAGCTGACTGCAGAGTTGACTAGGAATCCATTCATGAGAGCAGGGTAGTTTTTTTCGCAACAGGCTAAATTCAAATTTGTGAAATTGACACACATTCTCTATTTTCATTCATATTTAGGATCATCTTAACATTCAAAATTCACTCTAGATACTGCACTCATTGATAAATTGAACTTTTAGTAATTTTTATACGTCATAATGGATTGGCTTGGCCAGTTTTGCGATGACTTTTAATTTTTTTCTTTACTACATTGAGCTTGTGGCAAGTGGCTTCAATGTCAACTTCTAACATCGCAACAACTGACGAGGCAAACATGTAATATTTTCGTTTAGAGTCAATCAAATCATTCTTGTATTCATCATGGAATGAGGAGCTGATGTTAGCAATGCTATTTATGTGCTTTGCTAGTTACTTATCCTATCACTTTGGAGTCCTTTAGTCTGGACCTCCCTAAAAACCTAAGTTAAGGGCAACTATACATTATATTCAACATTCAAGTAACATATTTGAGATTACAACAAGTTGCTTACCACTATTATTACTTGGCCTCCTACTAGAAACTTTATGATGACGTCATAAGTAGAGATGAGCCCACAGAAAGGTTTGAGCTAGGGGTGGTTTATTATGACATTATAGGTTGTTGGATCATTGATTATAATTAATTCGGTTATAGCTGTGTATTGTCAATCTTCTTTCCAGTTATTTAACAAAATAATCATTCATTTGGTTTCTCTTTTTCTTGAAAATTTCATGTAAGGGGTCTATAATCTAGGATAAGTTGATTCTTTTAATACTCATCTTATCGAAGTCACTTTTAAAGCTTATATTGACCTAGCTCTCCTTATTGATTGATATGCTTCCAATCTGGTTGTTAGCGATTAACATTTTGACTACCATCCATCATTGCAGGCATTGTCGTTTAGCGGCTTTTAGTTTCAGTGAAAGTAATAGGGACAACTTCAGTTATCAATGCTCATTAGTGGTTGTCGATTTTACCTCTCTTGACCGAAATTACTTGGAGCTAGCTTAGGGAACAACTTCTAATCTGCCTACGATGGTGGGCATAACCTTTGTTGTGTGGATTGCCATAGCAAGGACAGGTTCATTTCTATTTCCCTTCGTTAACTCATTTGGCCTTCATTTGAGTCATTTAAGATGAATTCTTTTAACTTAGGCTCTAATCAATTCTTTATCTAGCTTTTTGAGGTGATGGCATCTGTTTGTGTTATGTAGAAGTTGTGGTATTTATGGAAGGCACAATATTTGGCCATGTCCCATAGATAAGGATTGACCCTCATGAGTATCTTGTGTTTAAAGTAGTCTTTATTTTGAATGGCTCAACTAGCTCGACTATTTATACTCACAATGGAATATAGTAGGGAATTGTGAGTAAGCGACGGCAAATGTGACTTCTCTCTTTTCCTTCCTTTGTCGTGCCAATCATGTTGTGTCTGTTGTGGTTGGTTATGAGATTGTGGGGGGCGATAAGGTATTAATTGTGGGCTAGGTCAAGTAGCCTTTCTCAACCTCAGAAACATGGGGTGGCTTTATTCTCTTAGAAATTGCATCATCTTTTTTAGTCAATTAGGATCTCTTATTCAACTTTAAAATGATACTTCTATTTGTTATTGTAGTCTTCCACATTTCTGTGACTATTTGTGAGTTTGAGTAACTTAGCTAATATTCTCAGCTATTGTATGCCAAATGTTTAGCGAAATTACTTTTCAGAAACCTGGAATTAGAGTGGCCATAGTCAACTTTAGGTCCTTTTCCCAATATATCTCTTTGGAACTTGTCACAAAGTTCATTGGTGATTCACTAGGTACTTGTTTCATCTTTAACAAGCCTGCAAATTCTTTTGAGAGCTCTATGCTTGGTGCATTGAGTAATGAATATCCTTTTGAACTTGATGAAAGGTGTAATCATCTCAAGTGGTTGGTGGAACAATATCTAAGGGCATTGTAATTTCGAGTAGTGAAACGACAAATTTGAAATATGCAAAGTCTAAGTGCGGAATTTTAAACTTGCTAGGTGGCTTAGTTTTGACGACCCCTCTATAAAAAACATTTGTTAAGTAGGATCGTCTTCTCTCTTTTCGCCTCTCTAGTTGACAAGGTTTCTTCTTTGCAATCTAGGTAGTATACTTCATCAAGGGATGATAAAGCTCTAGCCTTAGAATTTTCCATTAGGATATTGAGTTTGCAGATAGTTCAGATAAATATACTATCGTAGTGGTCCTTAAGATATCATCCAAGTCTTCTTGGATTCTTTTTGCTATGCTTTTCTTTCATTTGTTTTAGTTGTCTCATCGTGATAAAGTCCTGTTTATTCCTAGTCACACAAACTTCTCTGATAAGATTTTCTCTAATGGTATCTCCTATATATTTATGTATGTCTTTTTAAGTTGGGGTATATATTTACGCTTACTATATTTTGCAAGATGTTAAATCTTTATTTATGTGTTTGTTGATTATGTTAGAATCTACTTAACATAGTGGAAGGTAGAAAGAGGAAGGAAGATGAGCTGAGAAGGAAAATACCAAAAAAAATGGGAAAATTCACCATCAAGCTCAATAAATAATAATTTTTAGGCTAGAGTACACATGTTTATGTAATCCTAATATTTTGAGACTTCATATTTATAAGTAAGAATTGAGGTTTTGAGCGTTACAGAAAAATCTATAGAATAAGTTGTGTATATATAAAAAAGTATAAAATATGGTACAAGAGATGTATAGCTTAAGGACTCGGACTTGGACTTGGACTTGTAGTTGGCCAATTGGCTTGGACTCGGGAGTGCCTTAAGTGAAATTCAGAGAGTAGTTCTCTAGGGTTAGGTGACTGTCTGGGTAGAGTTGACTAGGTGAGTCCGCTATTAGTTTAGGTTAGTCTTGAGCTTAGTGGATGATCCTGGTGTGTACTTTGTTATTGAGGTTACATTGGCTAGTGAGTCAACCTGCATCGAACATGGCTGATTAAATCTCTTGGGGCTCAATCAACAAATTCATCTCAAGCTTGGTTGCTGAGCTCTTTTTGAGTTTGACTTGATGAGTTCACTTTTTCATTATATTGGTCAGTCTTCTCGTGTTCGATGGAGCGAGTTCCACCACTGGTATATTTTAGGTTTAGAAATAACATGGATATATCAAAGACCATGAAATTCCATAGGAGTGTATAATATTCTTGTCAAAAATATGGGATGAGATTAACCAAGCTATAGACAATGACGAATTAATGCATGTCTAGTGACCTAATTACCATTCCTGATATTGTGGCCTTTTTGTAATTGCATTTTCTTAAGGTTTGTTGAAGTTAGCATAAATTTGGCTAGATTTATGCTTATTAAAATTTTATGGGGTTAATATTATGCTATACATCATAACCCTATTTTATTTGAGTTTTTTCTTGAAACTTACATAAATATTATGTTGTTCTTCTTTGAGAATGAAATGAATATAGGGTTTTCATTAGAGTTGAAACTAAGGTTTGCAACAAGCTAAAAGTGAGAGGACTTCTTTTTTGGATTCACCACATGAAAGTTACTATTAGACTAAGAAATTTTCTTATTGTTGGAGTCATTTTAGGAAATATATTCCATCCTACATCAAGTGATGCTGAAACTAGTAGGAAGAATGGTAGAACACAAAAATAAACTTTTATTAATATAGAAATATGATTACAACATGACTTAAGTAGAAAGTAAATACAATAATAGGAGAATCTCTAGGTTATGGATGTAAGAAGATGTTCGAAGGCGGTGGTGGCGTCGGCGGGTTGGTAAGGCGAGATAGGAGATGTCAGGGGTTGTTTGGGTAGTTGTGATGGTGTTTGGTTGGTTGTGGGTAGATAGGAAAGTAAGTTTATAGGGGTAGTATGAGTGGCGGTAGAGTGGTGGAGACTTATGGGGGTGGTAGGCAGTTAAGGGAGAGGTAGGAAATGGGATCAGGGAGAAAAGGCGAAGGAGGTTGAAAGTATAGAATACCACCTTGGAACATTATACAGCTGAAGCACTACCTGTCATCGGATACAACCCTAACAAGTGAGAAAAGACTCTACATAGGAGATTAGAAGACAACTCTATTTGAACTGCCTCTTACACACAGGGGACAACTATTTATAGCCTTCTACTTTTACACAAGGAAAATGGTTGGAAAAGACAAGAATAATCCAGAGAAAAATACACTTAGAAGAAGACAATGTGGAATACTCACGAGACAGCCTCCCTGATCGTGAAAGAACGCGGTCTCCTTCTGCCTTCATGCATAACCGCGAATGATCACAGATTTTGGACTGTAGAATCGCGGCTCGCAATCCTTCGCGAGGGATCATGGCTCCCGCGAAGTGTCGCGGGGTTTTGGCTCCAGCAGGATCGCCCTTGCTTCGAGATGCATACAGCTCTCGTGTTAGTATCTCGTGGTTGGGGAAGCTTCGACCTCTTTTGTCGATGCTCCAGATTCTTCAAAGTATGGCGCTAAATCGGTGACGTTGAATGTGGTTGAAATGTTGTAATCCTCATGCAGGTTGATCTTATACGCTTTGTCTTTCAGCTTCTGAAGTATTCTGAAAGGTTCATCTATTATCGGCTTCAGCTTTCCAAATGGTCCTGAATGAAATCTCTTCTTTTTCAACCAAATCCATATGTGGCCGCCTTCTTAAAACATTATTTTCTTCCTGGATTTATTTGTCTGTGCCTGGTATTTTTCGATTTTGCTTAGAGATTTCTTTGTTAACTTCTTTGTGGAGTTTCTGGATCTCGTGAACGCGTTCTGTGACATCCTTGCTGGTTTCTGAAGATGGCTGGAGCGACAACAATTAAAGTGGTTTGAGCGGATTTCGCTAGTACACAATCTCGAAGGGAGTTCGTTCTGGAGGTTGGAGAGTTTTGTTTCTGCTGAAATGACCTGCTAGTCCTCCGCTGTGGCCTTCCTGGACACTGACATCTCTTAGTGAACACCGGGGATTGCACAACTGACCCTGGTGGAACATATATCCATTTGTGCGGTAATATCGACCTGCTGGCTTCTTCTGACATTGCTCCTATATGTTTTGAAATTTTCATCTGTTTCATATAGATCTTTTATGGCCCCAAATCCCTCAACATGAGCCTGCATGGATGTGATCAATAGGTGCCGACGACTCAGTGCATCTGCTACACTTTCTGGCTTCTCGCCTTGTGTCTTAGCACAAACTGAAATGAAGCTAGAAATTTCACCCAGATTGCGTGTCGTCCTTTTAGTCTGCTCTGCCTGTTAAAGAATTTTAGGTCTCGTGATCTGTAAATAGTGTAAACTCGTTTGTTAATAGGTAATGACTCCAGTGTTTCAGAGCTCTTACTATGGCGTAGAATTCCTTGTCTTAGGTTGAGGTTTTTCTCCTGGAGTCATTTAACTTCTCACTGAAGAAAGCGATGGGGTATCCTTCTTGGCTTAGTTTTGCTTCAATCCCTACGTCGGAGGCATCACATTCTACCTCAACAGTTGGTCGAATTCAGATAGTGGTAGCATGGGTGCCTGAGTCACATTTTCTTTCAGTTTGTCAAAATTGCCTTGGGTTGCTCTATCCAAGTAAACTCTTACCTTCCAGAAATTCAGTCAGAGGGGAGGTGATAGTGTTGAAGTTTCTGATAAATCTTCGATAGAAGGATGCTAGTCCCAAAAATTATCTCAGCTCGATAAATGATTATGGTACGACCCAACTAATAATGTCCACTATTTTTACGGGATCCATTTGAATGCTTGCACTAGAAACGATGTAACCCAAAAATCATATCTGACTTGTCATGAAGTGACATTTCTTCGGATGGATATATAGTTGCTCGGCTCGCAATACCTCGAATTCGGTCTTCAGGTGATGCAAGTGATCCTCCTTCGACTGGCTGTACACTAGAATGTCGTCAAAGTAGACAACGATAAACTTTTCAAAGTGAGGTCGGAATACCTGGTTCATTAATCTCAGGAAGTGCTAAGTACATTTGACAAACCGAAAGGCATAACAGTGCACTCATAAAGTCCATCCCACGTCTTGAAGGCGGTCTTCCACTCATCTTCTGGCCTCATCTGTTTCTGGTGTTATCCTGTGCAAGTCGATGTTGGAGAAGATAGTGGCTCCATGTAGCTGGTCTTAGAGATCGTTCAAGCAGGGTATAAGAAATCGATACTTGATGGTAATCTTGTTGATGGCTCGGCTTTCGATGCACATTTGCCACAATCCATCTTTTTTAGGCTCCATCAGAGCCGAGACTGCAGATGGGCTGGTGCTTTGTCTGACTAGGCCCCCTTCTAATGAGGTTTTATACTTGTCATTGTAGTTTTTCATACTCAGGTCTTAATCTGTAGGCTGGTCTATTGGGCAATACAGACCCCTTAGTGGCGGTAATCCCTCTGGTAAATTGTCAGTCATGATATCCTGAAAGTCCTGTAGTAATGGTTGCAGTAGTGTGATACACCAAAAATATATACATTTTTAGACTCATATTTTATACTCATTTTTGGTGATATTGCACTTTAAGGGAAGATATTTTTCATGTTTTATTACAGGTTGTTGATTTTTAGGACTTGAAGCAAAAATAAAGCAAAAATGATGGAATTTGGAGTCAAAATGGAGCTTTAGAAGAAATGTTCTGCACCGACGGCTCCAGACTGGGCGCCAACGGCGCCATTTGACAGAGAACGCGGATTAATTAAATGACCACTGGCGCCATCAGTGCATGCCCTATTTCTAGAAGATTCGACAAATTTGGACGCTTTTTGAAAAGTTTTTGGATTCACCTATTGGAAAATCGACATTATGCTTTATTTAGAGCCGAAATTAATCAGAAAAGACCCTGCCCCTTCGCACTCTTCAACCGCTTTTCACTCTCTTCCACACTATTCCACATTCCCTACAGCCACTTAGAGTCCATTAGTCATTTATTTTCTTTATAGCTTTGAGTTTTTGTGGTGAGTTTAAGTGTAAATTCTTCTCTAAGAGTGTTGGAGAGGGAGAGAAGTGAGATTTCTTCTTTTTATATTTCCTAAGAGAGACTACAAGGGATTTGCTTTAAGAAAGAGTTTCAGATAAGTGTTGTTTGTTTATTATTGTTGTATGAACTTTCTTTTATGTATGAAATTTATGTTTTGTTGTATCTTTCTCATGAAGTCTGAATAGTTTCTTTTATCTTTCTCCCTACTCTGAGATATGGTGAATGAAGAGATAATTTGGATGTGCCAATGTTAAAATATAAAATAAATTGTGATGGTTTTTCAACTCCTTTCTTAATTTAATTTTCGATCTGACTAATTGAATTGTTAAAATATGTTGTGAAACATATGATCCGGGAAATGGAGTATGAGTTCTACAACAGAGTGAGAATTACATTTAAGTCCATGAAGGAGTATTTTCTTCATGGAATTAAGTGCAAATAAATAGAGAAATACACATTGTTAGGAGTAGAATTGGAGATTTTAGGGTGACAGACTAAAATCCCCAATTTGGTCTTAGTGTTTAAGAACTAAAGTGAGCGTTAGCCTTAAGGGGAAGGGAAGTGGGAGCTCTGGAGTGGGAGTCAGTATCCTCCTAGCCTAGCCATGAATTTAGGGACTAAACCTGAGATTAGCCAATGATTTTCTGTAACACTGAATCAGGGTAGAGAATTAAAATTACTCCTATTTGACACAGTACATATTTAAATCATTTATCTCATCTCATTTTATCAAAAATTCATTGTAGTAGAAAAGTTGTTTTTTTATATTAGAAAACTTCGTCACACAAACATAGTAGTCACTGTTTTAAACTTTGCATTTAAATTTTGTTAGTTGTTAATAATTTAGTTTTGATAATATCTTAAACATTCGAAATTAGTGACAGTAATTTCGTTTTATTTCTGTGAATTTTCTAGTTAAGTGTTTAACGTTCTTATTCATAAGATACCACATCAAGTTTTTGGCATCGTTGTAAAGTGTAGCCAATTTTATAAATTTTAGACAATTATATTTTCGAAAATCATAGTGTTGATACCGCTTTTTCCTCCTTGCTTCCTTTCAGAAGGCTTATGCTAGTGTTACATGAGCATCTCTAATGGACCACAGGAAAGTGGTACGAGGAACTAGTGTTGCCTCTATATCGTTCCCGCCGTTTGCATCCTTAGCAGGTAGAGAAATCCGTCGTGTTGAGTCTTGTGATCAAACTGCCAAGGCCTACCTAACAGAATGTGGCAAACCTCCATAGGAACCACGTCGCTCCATGGTTGTTCATGTAACTGGTCTTCGATGGAGAAATCAACTAGGCACTGTTGATCTACACGTATCTTGTTTCCCTTTTTCAACCAGATAAGGGAATGACCGGGAATGCTTCTATGTGTCCAATCCTAACTTTTTTACCATGAGCCTGGACATCACATTCTCGCAGCTACCACTGTTGATGATCAGACTACAGACCTTCCCCTTGACAGTGCATCTAATGCAAAAAATATTATGTCTTAGCCAAGATTGGTCTCGCTCGAGCTCGGACTATAGTATTTGTCGAATGACTCTTGCCTCTCCTTCGTCTCAGTGGAGTTGAAGTTCTTCTTCTGGGGTCTCCTCTAATTCCTCATCAACTTCCTCAACGATGCCTTGATCTGTGAGTGTGTGAGTGTGTGAGTGTGACGGTGCAGCTTGTTGGGCAGTTGGAGGCTATGTGACCGTAGTCATGGCACCGGAAACACTTTCTTGCTGGCACTGTATTGGAGGAACTGCCTTTCTCTGGCTTCCTCTCGCTCTGATCGACCCTCTCAGTCCTTTGTCCAATTCTGTTATTTCCTCCTGAAGTATCCTTGTTGGTTGTAGATGATTGCTTAGTTGAAGTTGATGATCTAAACGATGATTGTTGCTTTGTTTTGCTTTTGTTTTTCCACATTCAGGGCTACTGTCTGGACATCCCCCAACATCCAGTATGGTTGTAGTTGTACCACATTGCTAATGACAGGTTTTAAGTCTCCGAGATATCCGACTATCATGTGGTTCTCTAGTTTTATCAGCTCATACTTTAGCTGCAGGTGGTCGGATTGGGACGTGAAATCCCCAACTGGTTGATCTCATTACTATAAATTGTGGAGTTTGAAGAACATGTCCTAGCGATATTGCGGTGGGAGGTATTTCTTCTGCATCATCTTCTCCCATTTTATTATCTTCTCACTTCCTTTTGTCGTCCCATGCCTTTGTAGATCTTCCCACTATAAGGAGACATTATTCTTTAGTTTAATTGCTTGACTCGTTTGTCCTTTGGTACATCCTTATACTCGAAGATTTGTTCGACTGATTGCAGTCAGTTGATAAACTCATTGGGGTCCATGCCTCCCTCAAAATTGGGAGGTCCATCTTGATGCCAATATCCTTCTGACCTTCATAAGGGGCCTCTTCTTTTGGCCTCATTTGTATTGGATACCAAAATGGTGCGGCCTATATTCTTCGTCGCTGTGATCTTCCCTGTGGAGCAGATTAAGATCCTCGTCTCTGTGTTCCTCATGACTCTCTCGATCAAGGTCGAAGGTTCTCGTCATCTGATCCGGTTAGTCTCCGATTGCATATGATGAATTTCATGTTGGATCTCTTCCCGAGTAGAGTCTGATGTCTCTCTCTGCGGTGGCACGGCTAGAGTTGGGAATTGGAAGAAAAAAAAGCTGATGTAGGTGAATTGGGCAAGGGAGGATGTTGGGGAACTGTAAAATAAGACTATG
The DNA here is from genome assembly GCF_001263595.1 of Phalaenopsis equestris. Classification (NCBI taxonomy): domain Eukaryota; kingdom Viridiplantae; phylum Streptophyta; class Magnoliopsida; order Asparagales; family Orchidaceae; genus Phalaenopsis; species Phalaenopsis equestris. The sequence goes on along the minus strand of NW_018164718.1, from coordinate 2,007,187 downwards.
GTCGAGCTAGCTATGATATCATATGATATTGGAACTAGTAGGAAGAACAGTGGAACGCAGACAAATTTTTTTTTAATGTATAAATAGGATTACAACTCGACTTAGGTAATACACTAGGAGAATCCCCCAGCTAGGGATGTAAGAAGATGTCTGGAAGGCGGTGGTGGCGTCAACGGGGTGTTAGGGCAATATGGGAGATGTCTGGGGTTTGTTTGTGTAGTTGTGATGGTGTTTGGTTGGTTGTGGGTATATAGGACAGTAAGGTTGTAGGGGTAGTATGAGTGGCGGTAGAGTGTTGGAGGCATATGGGGGTAGTAAGCAGCTAGGGGAGAGGCAGGGAAAGGGATCGGTGAGAAAAGGTGAAGGTGATTGGACGTTTAGAACAACATCTCAGAGCAGGATACAATCGAAGCACCATCTGTCGTCTGGTACAACCCTAACAAGTGGGAAAAGACTCTACATCGAAGATTAGAGGACAACTCTACTAGAACTGTCTCTTACACACAGGGGATAGCTATTTATAGCCTTCTACTTCTACACGAAAGGAATGGGTTGGAAAAAGACAAGAAGAATCCAAAGAAGAAAATACTTAGAAAAAGACAGTGTGGAATACTCGCGAGACAACCTCCCGGATCACGAGGGATAGTGGCTCCCGCGAAAGGCTGCAGGGTTCTGGCCCCTGCGAAATAGCCTCCGCATCAAAGCACATTCAATTCCCGTGATTAAATGTACCCTATTCGTCCTCCATCAAGAGTCAAGGTTCCTTTCCCCATTTGCTAACTATTTTCAAAGCAATGTTGTGCTTATGTTGCGGATCAATTACTTGCATGGTGTGTTTCATATCTATAGAAATTGATTGCTAGCACCACCCTTATCCGAGCAGCGTTTCTCCAACTTATGGTGGAAGAGAATGAAATGATCTCCTCTGAGTTCGATATATTTTTTTCCTAGAATTACACGCTATTCTAAACATCATTTTAACACCATCAATGGTTGTCTTCCCTTGCTACCTAATCTTAGAATTCTTTTCAACATCACCACTTCAAAAGATATTCAATCTGAGGCAATAAATGGTATTTGTAGTTTACATAGCTTTAACATGTGAGGCCTTTTACTGAAAAAACATACAAATTGTATCAATGGAAGCAAAATTTAGAAGGTATGCTCCATCGGATTAATAGACCTGAGATCAATTGTACGATATGCAATTTTTGTTAGGTGAAGAGTCATTATCGATCAATATTCTTTGAAGAGCAAATGGGTATCTAAATGTGATTGTTTCATTTATTTTAGATTTTTTTAAAGAAAGATGAAATGTGGATGGTGGCACAAGTTATTGGTGGTAAAAATGAAACTGTTTCTACAGTACTATGTGATAAGGGAGTAATAAAGAGACTTTATAGTTAAATTTTATGAAATTGCGTTCAGGTTACATGTGCTAATTGATGTCTTTGTTGGGTGATTAAAAAGGCAGTCATACTGAATGTGATGGAAGTATGGTAAAGCTAGTAATTGTAGATTGAGAAATAATTTGATTAGAAATTTTGCTGGAGTAGCACCTATTGAAGATAAAATTATAGAAAATAAATCTTGGTGATGTTGGTATATACAAAATAGGGTTGAAGATGAGCCAAAAAATAATGCGGTGAAAAAAGAACCGCAAAACGTGACAGAGCTATGAAGTTGTGCAACATGTTTTGCAAAAAGTATAGTTAAAATATTGTGTCGCACTCAAGGAGAGTGATTGGAGAATAATGCTACATAAAGGCGGCCGGGACCTATGAGGAGGATGATAATTATTTTGATTCTTAATTCTCAGTGAATCAATTTTTTTGCTGGTTGAATATAGTTTGTATTAAAAAATTTGACTAGGTCCTACTCTCCATTTTTTTCTTACAGGACTCATAGTGGTGAGAGATCTGTAAAGAGACTGCGCCTATCTAAAGCATTGACAATATCTGAGAATACAACCATTCTTGAGGCTTGTCGCAGGATGGCTGCTAATCGGGTTGATGCTGTGTTGCTAACAGATTCAAATGCTTTACTTTGTGGGATCCTTACAGACAAGGTTTTCAATGACTTTTTTTGTACATATTGATCCACAATTTATTTTATTTGATGTAGCAGGCGTTGGTTTATAATGTTCTTCTATTGAAGGACATAGCAACAAGAGTAATTGCTGATGAACTAAAGCTTGAAGAAGTACCTGTGTCCAAAGTCATGACAAGAAATCCTCTTTTTGTTCTTTCAGACACATTGGCAGTGGAGGCATTGCAGAAGATGGTGAAAGGTACGTATGTTTAAATATAACCTTCCGTTTATTCCTTCTATGTGAAACCTATTGAAATCCGAACGATATTGCTCTGTCTGCAGGAAAATTTAGACATTTGCCTGTCGTTGAGAATGGTGAAGTCATTGCTTTACTTGACATTGCTAAGTGTTTATATGATGCCATTGCAAGGATGGAGAGAGCAGCTGAGAAAGGAAAAGCCATTGCTGCAGCTATTGAGGGGGTTGAAAAGCAGTGGGGAACATCAGCTTCGGGTATGCTAATTTGTTGGTTGGCTAGAGGTCCTAATCCGAATCTGTTTGCCATTTATTCATCATTTGACCTATTGATTAATTTGATAGCAACACTTTAATTTGCTTTTTCTTTTATTGCCAAGGTGTCTAATATCTTCTTTACTGGTCCAAAATAATAAGAGTAAATTTGAACTATAGCTGATAAAAGTATAGTTTATTTGATACTTACTTTTTGCTTAACAACCAGCTTCCAATACATTTATTGAAACTCTTCGAGAACGAATGTTTAAGCCATCCTTGTCAACAATCATTTCAGAGAATTCAAAGTAGGTAATATTCATATGCTATATTTTTATTGATGGCCTTGCAAATTGTTTTATGAATCCTGATGTTGCCGTAATTTATCAGGGTGGTGAAAGTTTTACCAAGTGAGTCGGTATTAATTGCTGCCAAAAAAATGCTTGAACTGAAAATGAGTTCTGCGGTTGTGGTAGTTGATGATAAGCCTCAAGGAATATTGACGTAAACTATTCTTGTTTCATGAATATTTCCAATCATCATATTTTTATGGGTAACACTCATTATATGATTTTATTTTGTGTCAGTTCAAGGGATATTCTAATGCGTGTAATTGCCCAAAATCTCACTCCGGAGTCAACCCCTGTGGATAAGGTTAACTTTTGCCACTTTTACTGATTACTTGAGTGTATTCTCTTTCCTTTTGTTGCGAAATAATCAGTTCTATTTCTATTTCTACAGTTTGGTATGAATGATTTTATTAGTCGGTATTTATTGGTCTGATTTGTGATTGTTTATTTTCTTTGTTGATCAAAAAATCCCAACTAATCATATCGAGCTGAAAAATTAATTTTGATTTACTTGAAAATTTTCATTAATCATATCGTTTAAAGTTCATGATTTTCCCAGTAGACCAGGTATCACGGAGAAATGTAGTGCAAATAGTTAAATCAAGGGAAAAAGGGATATGGAGGCTCTGCTCTAATTAGTTTATTTGCGGGTGGAGAAAAACTGATCCTATTTATAGAGAAAATATGAAAGAGCACAGAATAAGTTGGACAAATTCTTAAAGAATATTTTAATAATTTTTTTTTCCTTAGAATGGCTGGCATAATATTTATAATTTGTGTAAGTTTATTTGAAAAAATAATGTGAAGACAAGCTCATTGACAATAAAAATTTTATTGATCGCTAAGTTGAGCAAGGCATCAGTTTATTAAGATAGTTGAATATCAAAGTTTTGAAGGATAAATTAAGAAATTATTCTATTAGCGGAAGGATTGAATGACATTAGTTGATTTTAGACTTGGTGGTTTGGATAATGTACTATGAAAGCTTAAAAATGCACTGTAGGAAGGAAAATGGTTTGACTTGAGATAAAATGGATTTCTTTTTTTTTTTCAAAATGACATATGTTTTAACTGCTTTGTCAGCACTCAATTGGAACAATGAAAAAGTGATCTCCAAATAGTTGGGATACAGCAAATGATGCTGATGAAAAAGAAAATAGTTTTCAAAAAAATATATAAAGTTACGTTAGATATTGTAGTACTTTGACTTATTAAATTTTTAAATGCTAAGGTATGTTTTGTTGTTTTTAAAAGTAGCATTTTGATGCCTGCATTTAATAGTAATTATAATATTTTAATTTGTGGAAACTGTGTGTAAGCAAACTTATGTAATTAGGGGATGAAACAATAGGAGAGGGTAATGAAACAAAAACTTTGAAAAGTATTGTTGGTGTCAACTAATTAATTTGATTTTATATATGTAGTTGTGTTATGAAGTAACAAGTGGCGAAAGATGTACTTGAAGAATCAAAAGGAAAAATTTTTATAAATAAAAATAGTTGGTGGTGGAATAATAATGTGCAAGAAAAGATAAAAAATAACAAGTTGTGTTATAAAAATTAGTTTAAATGTAAAAGCTTATAAAGCTGAAAAAAATATAAGGTGACTCGTAGGGAGTCTAAGAGAACAATTTATGATGCTTAAAATTCTGCTTTTAGTGATATTTATGATAGATTAGATACTAAAGTGGGTGAAAAATATATGTATAAACTATCCAAATAAAGAGAAAAGAAAAGTAAAGATTTAATTCAAGTTAAGTGTATTAAAGATAAAAATTAAAAAGTGTTTTTCCTAGATGAAGATATTCAACATAGGCGGGTGTGCTATTTCGATAAATTTTTTAATGAAGTTTCTAAAAATATGATCGACCTTAGTAATCTTAATAACATTAATAATAATAATTTTTTTTATTTTTCTCGTCACATTGGTATAAAAAGAAGTTGAGGCTTAAAAAAAAGAGCAATGGTGGAAACTCAATAAGACCTGATGATATCTCAATTGAAGTGTTGAAATTTTTAGAAGATTTGGAGTTTCTTAGCTTACTAAACTCTTTAATATTATTTTAAATACTAAAAAGATGTCTGAGAAGTGAAGGAAGACTATTTTATCCCCATTTTTAAGAATAAAGGGATGCACAAGAGTGTGCAAATTATAGAGGAATTTAGTTGATGTGTCATACTTTAAGGAGCAAATTATAGAGGAATTTAGTTGATGTGTCATACTTTAAAATTATGGGAGAGGGTAATTGAACATATGTTAAGACATGATACGAAGACTTTTCATAATTAGTTTGGATTTATACAGGGCAGATCTACTATGGATGTTATACATTTATTGAGAGGTTTGATGGAGAAGTACAGGAGAATAAGGAAGATCTACATATGATATTTATTGATTTAGAAAAAGCTTATGGTATGGTTCCAAGAGAAGTTATTTGGAGAGTTCTAGAGAAGAAATGTGTTGATATGACTTATATTCATGTCATTAAAGGCATGTATACTATAGTTATTACTTGTGTTCGAACAGTTCTATTTCTGTCGAATTACATCAGGGATCTGTTTTAAGCCCATATCTTTTTGGTTTAGTTATGGATGCTCTTACTGAACATTTACAAGAGGATGAACCTTGGTGTATGCTTTTTGCTAATAATATCCTTCTCGTGGATAAAACTAGAGAAAGAGTTCAGGAAAAACTTGAATTATGGAGGTCTACATTGGAGTCTAATGATCTTCATTTGAGTAGATCTAAAACTGAATACATGGAATGTAATTTTAGTAGTAGTAGTAGTCTTAGTGACAGAGTTGTAACTATGGGTGATCATATCATTAAAAGGTGTGATTGTTTTAGATACCCTAGGGTCTATAGTTTAAAGTGATGGTGATATAGATGGGGATGTTATTCGTAGAATTCAAGTTGGTTGGTTGAAGTGGAAGAATGCATCGGGCCTATTGCGTTATAGAAAAGTACCGCTCAAACTGAAAGGAAAATTTTATAAGATGACGGTGAGATCTGCAATGCTCTATGGCACAAAATGTTAGCCTTTAAAAGAGAAGCATAAAACAAAGTTAAGTGATGCTAAGATGAGAATGCCTCGATGGATGAGTGACTTGACACTTAGAGACAATGTGAAATGTATATATCCCTGATAGGTTTGGTGCAGCACCAGTGACGAATAACATTAGAGAGAGTCGTTTAGATGGTTTGGTCACATTAAACGCCGACCATCTGATGATTCTGTTAGGAGAGTAGATGTTTTAGGCTCAACTTATGTTAAGAAAGGCAGAGGTGGATATAAAAAGACTTGGGCAAATTGTATAAAAAATGACACTCAATAGAACGCAATGGAGAAAGAGAATTCATGTAGCCGACCCTACTTAGTGGGATAAAGGCTTGTTGTTGTTGTTTTTGTTGTTGTTGTGTTATGAAGTCAATTTTTGTGCTTATAAATTTATTAGATTGGTATTGTAAGAAATGAATGAATCAATATCTTATATTATTTTCTCATTTTGAAAAGTATACCTTGAGAATTAATTTGGGGACATTGCAGCTAAAATGTGTTAATTATATGCTAAAATTCCCCATAAAATTTATAATAAAACAATGGCCATGTTTAGAATTTCTTTTAAAGTGAAAAAAAATGCTTCCAACCACAATATAATTTTTATTAGCGTCAAGTTGTTATCTTTTGCAATAGTTTTCTAGATGATTTCATCTATTCAAATTTAGCTATCGTAGTTTTTACTAACTGTGGAGGATGATTTTAACAATAAGATTTCTTAAGGTTTATCGGGAAAGTTAAAGAAAAATAGAGGTTACTTTTAGAAGATGAGGGGCTTAAGATTATTTGAACTAAGCTTAAATATTTCATATTTTATTAGTCGATTTAAAGCTAATAATTTTCTAATAATGGTGATGAATAGCAATAAGGTACATATCTTTAATCTATTATATGAAAGAATACACATTGGTATGATCTTAAAAAAATAAAAAGTTTTTTTTTTAATTAATAAAGAGTATCATCCAATAAAATATCAAAAATAGAATTGTCCTAGTTTTATTCAAACCATACTAATAAGATGTTAGTTAGCAGAAAATAAAATGACTTGGTATTGAAAACAAACTTGGCTAAGTATTATAGATCAGATGTAAACATGTGAATATTAAACTGAACTTCATTTGACATTGTTTATTCATTTATAATGCAAGTCAATTGATGTATAATGATTTTTTTTGTAATTATTTTTTATGGTGTATCCTACAATTTTGTTGAATGTCTAAGGTCATTAACATGCTAACATATCGTATATTTATCTCTATGATAGACGTAAAATATTAATAGGTTTTGTTGAATTTGTTTAGAGGATTCTAACAATTAGAGTTCACGTGGACGTCTCTATTTTGTGATTCATTGTGGCACTTTTAATCATGATGAGTTGATTTTTGGGTAGATCTCCTAAACATCTAATTTATGGCCAATCAATCAAAAAATTTGAAGAATTAGTTAAAGTATGCAACAACAGTGAAAAATAAATATAAAAAATTTGGCATTAATAATAAATCAACGTGCAAATTAGTTTTATTTAAATTCAGAGTGGCGTTTAGTTCATGCTTGAATAATAGAGAAACATGAAATATATGATCAAAAACAAAAACATTAAATTCAATCTCAACCAATAGTTACTGAAAGTCTTTAAAAGATCCCCTCAAAATTCAAAGTTCATCTTTTTTATATTGTTTTCCTTTGAATATTCCCATAAAATTGAAAAATTTTGGCCTTTAAATTACTCAAATTTGAATTGGTGTTCAATCAAGAGCCTAAGCTTCTGAATGGTCTGCAGATATTTGAGAAAAATCTTTTGTAAGAAATGTATGTCACATTGGTGCTATATCGAGTGCTCGGTTGCTGAGCTTTGTCTCAATTCTTTGTGGATCTGAGTCAGGCTTTAGGGCTATAGGATTCATTAGCAGGGCAATTGAGCTCTCTAATTGCATCCATTGAGTTGGATGTTGCTTGGATGGCTCTAATCGCTTTTTTATGTGTTTTGCATGTGAAATCCTCCAAAAAAATTTATTTTTTATTTTTAAAAAAATTAATTTATTTAGTGCACTGATTTTCTGAAAATTGAGTGAAAATAACTGTGTAAATCAAAGATCCAACTGTGGAAAATCTTACCAAATAATGCCTATCAAATACCCCTATATATAGATTAGTCCTTGTCTTCGAGCAAACCCAAATTAAACAGACATTACCGTGACACTATATACTACTTGTCGCATTAATATACATTCAAATTTCTTTCCTTATCACACTAGGCACATTATGTAGAGAGTGCACAACCCATATACTGACTTTTACAGAACTAATGCTCTACTTAACATAGATTCTCCAATAATATAGGTTTGAAAAAATTTTTTAAACATCATTTCCCACTCAGTATTGTGTTTGAAGATACAGAGAAAACAACAAACTTTTGTAAAGTGCAAGTATATTTCAATACCTTAAGTCTTATCCTATCGCTTTAGAGAAAGGTTTGTGTTTCATGACCACTTTCAATGACTCCAAGAGAGAACTAAAGATGCAGTTCTATCTCGAGAATACCGAGGATGAGGCTCGAGCGGATGAGGCTCGAGCCCGGCTGCAAAGGCTTAAGCAAGAGGGTTTGATTCGAGACTATATCAAAGGAATTTACAAGCTTGGTTCTTGAAATCCCAGATATGTCAGATAAGGATGCTCTCTTCAACTTCATGGATGGGCTCCAACATTGGGCAAAGACCAAACTTAGGAGGCAAGGAGTGCAAGATCTTACCACTGCCATCGTGGTTGCTGAAAGCCTGACTGATTATTCAAAGGAGTCTAGAAAACCTGAAGATAAAAAGAGTTGTGATGTCAAAGGTGGGGATGACAAGGGCAAACACAAGGAGGATAAACGTCGCGAGTCAACCTCAACAAAGGCAAGGGACGAGGGGAAGAATAAAAATAAGTCATATTAAAATCGCAGCTTTCTTTGTGAAGGACCTCCTCAGAAGAAGGCCCTTAACTCTCATCTTTCAAGCCATGAGGAGGAAGAAGAAAGTGATAGGGAAAAGGACATGGAGACACATGTGGGATCTCTTCAATTGTTGAACGGGATGCAAGCTCCGACAAAACCCCAAGGGAAGGGGTTATTCTTTGTGGAGATGGCAATAGAAGGGAAGACCACCAAGGCAATGGTGGATACAGGTACTTCCCACAACTTCATCTCCAGCAAGGAAGCAAAAAAGTTGGGGTTGCAGATGACTAAAGGAGGAGGCTCCATTAAAGTCGTCAACTCAGCAGAGATGCCAATCGACGGAGTGGCTAAGGGAGTTAAGACCAGCATTGGGGCATAGTCAAGTACTCGAAATTTTTTTATCATTCCTTTGGATGATTACAAAATTGTACTGAGAATAAACTTCTTGGAGCAAGCAAGAGCATTCCCAATGTAATTTGTCAATAGCCTGTGCATCACAGAAGAGAGTCAAGCTTGCTCAGTACCAATAATGAGGTTAAGCAAGCAAGGATCCAAAACGCTATCGGCAATCCAGCTCAAGGTTAGCATTGACCAGGATAAGGGGGACAACTTGGCTATCTTTCACGATACCAATGAAGGAGAAAAGACCCAAGGAGATGAGATGCCAAGGAAAGTGGTGGAGGTTCCACCAAGAAAGAAAAAAGATGGTTCAACAAGGTTGGAGGCAAGGGCTAAGCCGCCAGCCAGGAAGACTTGCTGCATAACACCCCTCTCCCATAACACCAAGGTGAAACTAAAGTTTGCCAAGTCTGGGGGCGAACCAAGAAGGCGGTTTCAAACATGCAGGGGAAGCCGCAATGAGGGCATTGCGAGTTTAAGTGGGGGAGAGTGTCAGGCTCCGCCACATACGAGAAATTGGCAAGGCAACCATGGAATGGAAGATTCTAGAGAAGGCCAGAAGGTAGAGAACCATCCAAGGGGTTCTAGAAGATTCCACCCAATTCTAGAGACTAAGAGGAGGAAAGGCTCCAAGAAGAAATTAAGAATAATCTAGAATATTCTAGGGCTATGTGTGTAATAAGAGAGGAATGTAGAACTCTCTAGAAACTAGTATAATTTAATGTATTCTAGAATGTTCCATTAAGCATGGAGGGGGCTATAAATAGGAGCCCCTCCCCTCATTTGTAATCACCCAAGCATTGAATCAAAGTTTTCAAGTATTCAAGTGTGAAGTGTTTCTTTCTCTCTACTCTTCTTCTTAAAAGTGTTTGGTGCTCACAAATCCAGGCGTTGTGAGGATTAGGTTGATTTGGTGCTAAGGAATAGCGCTAAAGCCGCACGGGTGACTTGAGGAAAGTTAATCCGTGACATCTCGCTCTGCTCCACTGCAGCTGTTTTCACTCTTTTACTTTAGCCGCCTACAACTTTGCCAACAAGTCCTCTCTAAAAGATTTTAAAAAAAAGTTTAATTTTGACTCTTGTATACTCTTCTTTCTTTTGAAGAATACGCCCAAAGTGCTAAAAAATTTTAGCTCTTGGTTTGCTCTAATATCAGGCTGGAAGTCAAGCACTCGGTGCCAAGATACCCCACCTATGTTCATATTTTGGGGCATAGCCTTTGTTAAAAATGAGTGTGCCGCTTTTGCCTAGGTTAGTGCTAGGTCAGGTGCTCATGCTTCGCGCTTTCTATCAGAATTTCGTGCAGACTTGGCCCAACCTTCTGGGTGTTGCCACTTACACCTAATTGAGGGCTTGAGTCTTCTTTGTCCATTGCATCGCGTGTTCCTTGGTACTCACTCCATTTATATGTTCTATATGTGAGTTTTTTGAAAATTTGGATTGCCTAAATAAGTTAAATTAATTAAGTTAGTGCGGTTGATCTTCAAAAATTGAGCGAAATAATTATTAAAATAAAAAATTTATTCTGGAAAAATCATACGAATAATGCTTATAAGTTATATACTATATATTAGGAGTATAGTTGAAGGCATCGTTTCTAGAGTTCAAACTTGATTTTTGGAGTCAAAGCCATATGATTGCAATTCGTGGAATGCCTCAAGATTTGGTGTAAAGCCTAAGGCATTGTTTCTAGTGTTCAAGCTTGATTTCTAGAGTCAAGCACCTAGCGCCTAGACGCCCCAACTGTTTTCATAATTCCGGGGCATAGCCATTGTAAATATGAGTGCTGCTTTAGCCCAAATCTAGTGCTATTTCAGATGCTCATGCATCGAGCTCTCTATCAGAATTTTGTGCATATTTTGGTCAACGTTCTAAGTGTCGTCTCTTGTACTTAGTTGATGGATTGAGCCCTAACTATGTCCATTGCATCAGATGTTGCTCAGAAATCTCTCTTTTTACATGTTCTAAATGTGATTTCCTTGAAACTTGAGATTGCCTACATAAGTTAAATTAATTAAATTAGTGCAGTGGATCCTTAAAAACTGAGCGGAAATAATAATGAAAATAAAAAATTTATTCTGGAAAAATCATTCCAATAATTCTTCTCAATTATATACTATATATTAGGTGTATGGTCGAAGGCTTTGTTTCTAGAGTTCAAGCTTGTATTCTAGAGTTAAAACCATTTCATTAAAATTTATGGAATGCTTTAAAATTACTTCATATCATGAAAAATTGTAGAGACGTAAACGTAAATTTTAGTTAGTTTTCAAAATAGAAGGCCATTTTTTATAAATTTAAGTGCTGGCAACAAAATGTTCATTGACAATCAAGTTGAGTGTGATAGAAATTAGAATGTAATGGTGGGTGTGTTGTTGAGAAATGATTTTGTTAGAGAGATGGTGAAAGTAATTTAATGTGGATAGGAAAGTGTCAAATGGATCACACCTTTTGCAGCACTCAACACGAATGAATGAACGAGGATTCATCAAATTAACCCCAATCTTTAATATTATAGGTGATGATGATTAACATATCTTTAATACATTAATTTATACATTAATTTCTTAAGCTTATGAATTCTGCTCAAGTATCATCTAGTATATTAGGTGCTGCTGAACACCTCGTTATCGAGGAATGATGAATGATTCTGTAAATTTTCTCTGTTTCTATATATTGGTTATGCATGAATTTGTCAGTATTTTGGTGATTCAGTATTGGTTGTTTTGTCTAATATTTCGTTTTACAGTTTCTCTTTATCTAGCAGATGCTCTGTCCTTGGAAAGATTTTTTAATGAGCCTTAGAAGTTAGAGATAACAGAATTTGAAAGCATCATGTTAATGCATTTGTTTCTCTAATCCAAATTTATCTGCAATACATGATACTGCACCTAAATCTTGTCTGTCACTGAATGATGAACATAAAATTTTCTGATATTTTTTTATTTATATTTGCTCGAGAAGTATCTGGGAGAATGATTGTGTGGCGATTACATTGAGAGGGAATCATGCTTATGGTCCGATTATACGTTTTACATGCAATGTACAGTATGAAAGTGATATATGTTGTATTCAAACATATATCCCTAGTCTCAAGATGACACAGTAACATGGACGCTATCGGCATGTGTTACTTCCGGTGTAAGAGGACACTTGCCACAATGCAGGAGTTTGGTTCTTCATTGCAGACGTTGTCTGCCTAAAGCTTATGGCTTGCTGCTGCTGTGGTTTTTACCCAAAAGAATATGCCTTATGCACTGTTAGGATCGCCATGCCAACTTGCAGTAGTCAGGAAGGTGCTGAAGAAATAGCGTAAATGTTTGGGTAACCGACATCAGCCAAGAATTTAATTGACTGATTTTTTTATTTTTGAGTTATAATTGAACTTCATACTACATTTCAGGCCAGCTTATAGAAAAATTCAATAAGGTTACATCATATCCTTGCGTTTAAGGTCTCTCTTTTTCTGTTAATGGCTTCCTCATATACAGAAAGATCTTTGGATGAACAACAGAACTAAAATGAGGGATAAAATAGTAGCACAATTTACCCTGTACCAAATATCTTACTCATTGAAACTCTCCAAGTTATAAAGCTCGACATATTTTCATTTTTTTTATATTTGAGATGTTTATCATTTTGTTTCGGTTTTGCAGACAGACTTTTTATTGTTTCAACTTTATAGGTTATGACTACTAATCCTGCATGTGGAACTGTTGATACGCCCATTGTTGATGCTTTGCATACAATGCATGAGGGGAAATTTCTTCATCTTCCTATTGTTGATAGAAGTAATCATATTCAGAGACCAGCGATAATTTGCTTTTTATTATTTTACTTTTCAATTTTATTATAGGATTTTTACTTAGAGTTTTTTTTTTAAATTTTTTGGTGAATGGATATTTAACAGATGGGAACATTGTTTCAGTTCTTGATGTTATTCACATCACTCATGCTGCAGTTGCTACGGTAAGACTTTCCTGTATGTAATTCATGCTTTTCCACTGGAACTCTTTTCTTTACAATTTAACCTTAATTTCAAATTTTTTGGACACTTATTTTCTCTTAGTTTTCACGTTTTTCTTTGCAAATTAATTAGTTGTACTGCACTTGAGTGATTTAGGCTGTTAAAAATTTCTGATCATCTGATCCGATCTATGTTCGATCAGTAAGTTGGCTTATTGTCACTAAATTTGATTATGTTGGTTGTCTGTAATTTTTGGTTCATTTGGTGTGGAGAGATTTATCTGCCATTCTTTTATGTGTTCATGTGTTTGCTAATTTGCTGCTTCTAGCCTTGGGCTGATAGCTCATCATATGCGCTACCTTCTAAGTTGGAGCTGTTTTGGTTAAAGCTTCATGCAGCTTTAATTGATTCCTTGCTATACCAATGCACCTATAGTTGATCTCTGAATAACCATGGCAATTTCATACTCGATTGTCACTTGAATCTGAGATCATAGACTAGCAATTATTAATATTTTTTCTCTGGTCCTTGTCCATATGTTATGATTGCTTTTGTGGCCTGTTTTATGTTCCTGTATATGAATTCTGATGGAAGTATGCTAGTAGCATATTGAAAATATCCGCTCTGAGAATAATATGCTAACCAAATCTACATTCCCAATTGCTCCTCTTGAACTGACTTTTGTAACCAAAATGTGGCCTGTCGCCTTCAATATTTATATATTAACTTGATCATACTACCGGATGTTAGCAATTCTCTGATGTTATTTGAACCTTGCTTATTGGTGTCTATCTACTTAATTAGGTGGGAAGTAGTGGCGTTGGAGGAGCTGAGACAACAAATTCTCTAATGCAGAAGTTCTGGGATTCAGCTATGTCCATTGGACCTTTTGAAGATGATGACGATAATTGCAGGTTATGTAGTTTCTCTTCAGTGGTCAATGTAATGTTTCTTCTATAGGTGATGATCGTGCACGCACAACTGACAGAAGAATCTCTTCCAGTGACAATTCAATGAAATTTGCATCTGATGGAACGGACACATTGAGAGCTGCTGCCTTTTATCAGTCTTCTGGCCTCTCTGTTTTTTCCTTTAAGCTTCAGGATAGGAAAGGCAGGATGCATAGATTTAATTGTGGTACTAAAGCATCTCGTAATTAAATCATCTCATCTTAAATCTACTGTTAATTCATTTATAACGCCGTTATTTGATCTATTTTTGACATGGATTTCGATAATTCAAGACACTTCAAGCTTGACAGACCTCATGGCTTCCATCCTTCAGAGGGCTGGTGATGACATTGATAGGAATAATCTCCCCCTGATATTGGTATGCATGACATTCTGCCATCTTCCTTAGTTGAGATTGTAACATTAATTTGCCTTCAGAAGATAAAATTGATGTCTTTGGTGTTTTCGTCCTAGTATGAAGATGAAGACCATGATAAGGTTGTTATTGCATCAGACAATGACCTTCAGGCAGCAGTAGACCATGCTAGACAGCTTGGTTGGAAGGTATCTTCAACTTCGATCATGATGCTTATTCGTTCTCTTCTTTAGCGTTGAGCAGTTTTCTTTCAGCGCTTGGTTGGTGAATTTGGTAGCCATCAGAATGTGTTCAGAAGGCAGAACTTCGTTTTGTTGTGCTAATGCAGGGTCTTAGACTGCACTTAGAATTCCCAGGCTCAGCGTCTCGTCGGAAGCATCTTGGTGGGCAAGTAGGAACAGAACACGCTCATAAGGATGCATGGGCCTCAGCATACAGTGCGGTGGCTGCAGGAGCTGCCCTTGTTGCCGGTCTTGGTGTCATGGCTTTTCTTAAGAGATCAAGCACATAAAATGCATCTTTATTGCAAACTGTTTCATACTCCACACTCCCAAAATATAAGAGACAGCCTTGTGTAAGGTCCAGGAACTAGCAGATGATTTGTATACCAATCATTCTCCAGAAAATACAACAATATTTGTAATTTTTTTCTTTTTTATGTGTTTTCTAGCTAAGCATAATTCTCAGGAGATGAATGTTTTATTCTCCTGGAATAAAACTCCAAATAAGAGTTTGGATTCAGGATCAGAGCACTGTAATGGTTTATATCTGATTATTCCTAATGAGAATATCTTCCATGAAACTCTCTTAGTGGTTGTGCATTTGTTCTATAAAACAGACAACCCAGGCATTCTCAAATAAATTTTTGCTATATTTCGGCCGATTGATATTGCTTGGTAAGCTTGCTATTTGGACAAGTTCTTTCTGTATCGCTGGAGGTATTAAGTGTAGATGCACGCAATATAACACATCTTGTACATTGCAAATTGAAGGGACATACATTTTGTATGGGTATTGTTATGCTCCTCAACGTAATTTACATTTTTTTTTTTTGTTTTCTTAGGTGTATCAACTAAAATGGAGGAGATCATCATATATTTTTATATTTGTTTGAATAATGCTTTAATTTGCAGGTGTATTTGATCTTGAGTTTATTTTTATATTTGAGATAAAGTGATGCTAGGCTTTAACCAAGGGATGTGAGGCTATGCTTGAAATTAAAGTGTGGTGGTGAATTTTGACCAACTGAAAGGAAGAATAATAAATGGACAGACGTGAGGCTATGCTTGTAAATGTATTAATGCATAGTGATCTATATGGATAAAATAAGAAAGAGGATAGTGTACTATGCTTGAGTGAAGTATAAGCCTTTGATTTCCTTGGTAAAGAGAGGGGAAAAAGAGGAGAGGGTTTCAGTGACATGTGGAAGAAAAAGAACAAGAGGAGAGGAGAGGAGTGTTTTGGGAGAGGGTTTCAGTGACATGTGGAAGAAAAAGAACAGGAGGAGAGGAGAGGAGAGGAGTGTTTTGCCTAAGTGAGAAGGAAGAAAGGAATGAGGGGAATGCTTCAAAGAACTATTTTAAAGCATGAAAAATTGAAATTTAGAAAAAAAGGAGGGGGTGGGGGGAGGCGAGAAGAGGTGTTTTAGACAAAGTAGGGAGGGAAGAAAGGAAGAGGGAGAAAATTTAAATGAAGGAATTAGGGTGGTTATGAGTGGTTAGGGCTAAAAGTTAGCCTTAACTCATATGGGTCAAAAAAAATTAAGGGAACATAATGATGAAGTTGGTTTTGGTCAAGGTGGGCCTTATCACAAGAAACTTGAAGTCAATTTGTGGGCCCCACCCTAGGAGAAATTTTTTGTAATTTTTTTATGAAAATTTTTTATGAGTTTAAATTGATTAAAATAAATATTTTTAACTTAATTTTACTTTTGTTTGAGTTTGATGATTATTTAAGTTCAATTTAGGGTGTTATCATGATTATTATCTTTATTATCCTCATTATTGTTCAATTTAAAGTAGTCTTCCCAAAAACATATTCTGATATGGGTAGGAGGGGCTCATTTGAAAGGTTTTTACAATTCAGATGCACTCCTGCAATCCAATTTGAAAAATCACACTTCAATGAAAAAAAGTTTATGTTAAACTAATATTCATGCATGAAAACCTAAAAACAAAAAATTTTACTCAAAATTGGTGTCTGATCGTCATGCAACTTATTTGCATACTTCTCATATCTGATAATGATCATCATGTACCTTTCAAAAAAAAAATTCAAGCACTATGATGATCTATAAAAAAATGATAATTTCATGGTGCATTTGAATTAAGCTAATTCTTAGTTCAATTTTAGGGTTTGATTGAAGTTGGATAAATTCGATTCACATTTTAATTTTGTTAAGTTCAATTTTTTGTTCAGTTAAATATTAAGTTTAAATTTAAAATAGAGTTGACTTAAATTTTAGTTTAAGTCGAGTTTATGTCCTGGCTGATCCAAGTTTAATTCAGTCATATATTGACATTATGAAATGGTACTAGGTACATATGAGATTAGATATAAGTTGAGGGGAAGGGTTGACCAAAAGTGAGGTCAACAACCAAATCAGTGATGATGCAGCACCATTATTGGGTACCATAGCTTGAAGCTAAATGATAAAAACTTTTACCTGCATGTCAAGGCTAGAATGTTCCCAGGTCAACCGACATGAAACTTGCCACATCAGTAGTGTTGCGACACCGAACCAACTTTTTGCTCTTTAAAATAGGCAGCCCGAGCTACCTCAAGGGTTCAATTTTTTTAGTCTTTGACTCCCTTTTGGCCCCTCCAGAGCAAAATGAGGGCTCAGACACCACTACTCCATTTTCCTCTCATTTCAAAGAAAATTTCATCGCTGGCGATTGCTTAGCTTATGATCTAGATACTCATGGATACATAGAGCAACATCAGATCTTAAAACATAAAAACATCATCAAAATCTCCGCACAGGTGAAACTCTTTTCCCTTTATTTTATCTCTTTTTAAAGCCCTTAGGGTGATGTTAGAGATTTAAAATAGGTTGTTATTAGAGAAAACTGCTAGGTTATGTTCCTTTTTAGCTTCCCTATATTTTTCTTAAGCATCCAAGTGCTTTTCCTCTTTTCTTTCACCCTAGAACTATGGCAATGTCCTTTAGGCGTAGTGGCACCATACCCAATTTTGAGCTTGCTCTACAACACCTTGCTTAGGTGGTGTAGCGTCATATGGCTCATTGATAGTGCCATGAAATTGCCTCAGTGATGATGCAGTGCCATCTTATTTTTGTTTGACCTAGAACCATGACCCTACCTTTTGGCACCGTAGCGCCAGACCCTAACTTTCTAGCTGAAAGTCGCAACACTAATTTTAGCATTGTGGCACCATACCTCATATATGTCTGGTCCAAAGGTGTGGCACCGATATCTAGTATCGCAGCCTTATGCCATGAACCTCTGCTTGGCCAAGCATGATAATGTGTTCTACACTTAGAGCTACAACACTTGGCATTATTGCAGTGAGATCAATTTGACATTTTTTTCTCTCCCATAAATGTGATCGTAGTGTAATGAGCATGGTTCTGCATGCTATCTATTCAAGTTTGGCACTTTTGTCAAGCAACTTATGTTTTAACCTTCATAGGTGTATGACTCTGTGTTTCTATCCTAGATCATTTGTTGCACCACTTTGTAGGGGTTGCAGTCCTCATCTCTCGACTGGTTCATTAGGCGGGTTTAGTTGTGTCAAACCAGGGATCATTTCTTATAGCGAGCTTGTCATTATTAGATAAGCCATTACTATTTATCCTTTTTGAAAACCATTCAAACCACTTGGTGAGGCATTAGGAACTACACTGGAGTTCTTCCACTAATTAGGAGTATTAGGGTGCATTAAGTATAGAGTGTCAGCAAAGTTCACAATCTGGTCTGAAGACTGAAATGCATGGTGACATAGCACTGTATTGCAAATGTGTGGTGGCGGTACTCTTTTCCCTCCAGTTCAAAGGGGTAACCCATAGTGTTGTAGTGGCATTCCGCTTATTTGAAGACCTACGTTTGAATGCATGTGTCTGCTTTCCATGTATAATCATATGTTTTAAACTATTTCATTTTAGTTTATGAATGTTGGTTGCAAGCACTTTCAAACACTTAAAAATTAAAAAAAATACTTTAAACCCATTTAAAAAAAACTTCATATGTTTTAAACTATTTCATTTTAGTTTATGAAAGTTGGTTGCAAGAACTTTCAAACACTTAAAAATTAAAAAAAAATACTTTAAACCCATTTAAAAAAAACATAAAACTTTTTATTAAACACTTCAAAATTTAAAACAATTTTAAAAGTTTTAAAATAACTTAAGAACTCTTAAACACATAAAAAATCAAAACACTTTAAAAATTTTTAGATTAACTTAAAACTCTTAACCTTTTGAAAATATTAAAATACTTTAAACCCATTTAAAATAGCTTAAAACTTTTAAAAGCATAAAACTTGAAAATAACTTAAACCTTCAAAACAACTTAAAACTTTCAAACACTTGAAATTCAAAACGCTTTAAAATTTAAAACAACCTAAACATTAAAAACACTTAAAAATTTTAAAACACCTTAAACTTTCAAAACAATTCAAAATTTTTTAAAGACCTTAAACATTTTAAACATTTTAACTCTTAAAAAGGCTTATACTTTGAATCACTTAAAATTTCAAAAATTTCAAAAATACATTTTTAAATAATTTAAGCAATCGCCCCTCCAGATTATGTAAGCTTGCACCTTTTAATACTAAAATTTACAACTTTTTAACCAATTTATAGAGTAACCTTTTAAGCTTGAAATCTCATATTTGTGACTCTCGTCTTAAATCATATAAACTTGAATTTTTCATATAAACTTCAATGACAACTTCAAACTAAACCAAACCTAAGGATAAAATAGAATGGTGTACATCAACTTCGACCAGAAAACCAAATGCAAAACATCAAACTTATAATGCCTTGGTTTTTATATTGACCAACAAACTAAGAAGCCAAACCAAATCAAAATTTAAAATATCAAACTTGAACAAAAATATAAAACACACCAACTTAAACAACAGAGACCACACCAAGGCAATCAATTGTGAACCCTAGGTTAGCCAACTTAGAAATAAAGCTCAAAATAGCACAAACTACTAGAGTAATCCACTCTAAAAGTTTTTATTAGACTATTAGGAGCCCCTAGTTAGTACTTAGGACTAGGATATATAAAACAACAAGCATTTAACTCTCTTAAGCTATGTAGGTGTCCCAGAATGAAATAAACCGCAGTTACTGACGAAGTCACGTCTAACGATCTATTAGTTAAGAATGTCAACATTCAACATTACTACGGTAATAGTGAAGATCTCCTTAAATTTAGTTAGTTAATAGTCTAAGGCAACCAATGAACTTGGGATAATGACAAGCTATGAGCATCTTGACTGAGGGCATTATACCTAAAAATTATGTTGGTTTGTTTGTTTATCCTTCCTTTAGAGACTAAATTTATCACAAGACTAGAATCTCAACTTCAACCTAGACATCCTTCCATCCAATCCTATCCCTTTAGTCTAGGATTCAAGACCTTGAAATCAATCTTTCTAGATAAAGATTCTAAAATAAGATCTCACAACTCAAACTTTTTACTCAAATATTAATCCTTCAAAGCAAACCATTCAAATCCTATCTTTTGAAATCAAACAATTTCAGCCCAAATCAAATATTTTTAACTCAAATCAAACCTTTTTAACTCAAATCAAATATTTTGAAATAAAATATTTTCAACTCAAATAAAACCTTTCAAAATCAAATCCTTTCAGCTCAAATTAAACATTCTCAAATTTCAAATCAACCAAGAGATCAAACTTCAAATCAACCCTCGAACCAACTTTCAAATCTTTTTCAACCTAGAAATCAAAGCTTCAAATTCAACCTTCAAATCAATCTTTTAAACTTAACCTTCAAATCATCCTTTCAACTTCAACCTTCAAAATCAAGCATTCAACTCCAAACCCTCAAAACCTTCAAACTAGAACTCTTCACATCAAAACTAATCAAACTTTCAATTTCAATATTTTGAAATCAAACCAAACTTTTTCAATTCAAACCAACCTTTTTCAATTCAAACCAAAACAATACAACTTCCAAATCAAATCAAATTATTCAAACCAAAATAGTAAATCAAACTATTTAGATCAAATCAACTAAAATTAAACATTCAACTCAAATCAACTCTTTGAAATCAAATCTTCAAATTACACATTCTTCTTCGAGTTAATTAATCATTATTCTAGGCATTTTTATGACACATCATTATAAGATTTCATGTCCCAACCTTTGAATTTTAATAAAATCTTTTTAAACCCTAAAACTCTTTCATTTGAAAATCTCTTCAAGAACTTGAATATTTTCATTTAAAATTAACAACCTTGAAATCCTAAATGATATAAGTTAATACTTTAATTTAGAGTTTTGTTAGAGGTTCATATCTCTAAATCTCTTCAAGAACTTGAATATTTTCATTTAAAAATAACAACCTTGAAATCCTAAATGATAAGTTAATACTTTAATTTAGAGTTTTGCTAGAGGTTCATATCTCTTTCAATGTAATTAACTATGAGGGTTTGCCCTTGTAGGGATATCAAACCCCAAAATAAAATAAATCATATCTTACACTAGTAAATTATGGAAAAAAAATTTGAATAACTTTTATCTATAAATGCTAAGAATTCTCATCATATGAATAATTAGGTATATTTTAAGGTAATATTTGTGCCTTCGAGGTTGTGTATTATTCTTCAAATGACTTATCTAATCATTTAGATAGATCTTTTAGATCTATTGTGGACACATCAATGACATAACAAAAAAATTACTCATCAGTGCCTTTGTTGCATTTATACTTAGTTCATTGCATAAATGCCTATGTTTATGTCTTTGGGTTTCAGTCCTTGAGGTACCAAATTTGTATCGTTCTCATATAGACCTTGTTTCATGAATCATAATATTAATGGGGGACTTTATTTAAACCTTTAGATATGACTTGTGGTGATAATAGGAAAATAAGCATTACTTGTTGGCTTGACCAATTAAATGATGTTGATTATCTTATTATTTCCATATCTTTTAGAATTACTCTAAGTATAACATTGAGGTAGTGTTCATCATTAGTGTGATGGGTATTAAGTTTCTTTTATGCTCATGACGGGGCTAGTCTTGGTGACCCTGTCAATATCATATGGGAATGCCCTTAGCCCTAAACTCACGAATCACATTTAAATGATGGTTAGGCAAGATGCTTATTTAAAACGAGGCACGGCTATAGTGTTGGCTTGTTTGCTAGTTATTACATCTTAATTCTCATTTTATGTGCTTATTAAGTGAGAGACATGTGTACTAACATTTTAAGAAAAAATTCTCTTATAAGGAGTCATGTCTAATAGGGAAGAGCAAAAGTTATAAATTAAAGTGTTGCCTTTCTGCATGTGCTTTTTAGCTCTCCTGTCATCGTGTGTAGTTCATTATACATTGCATAATTTCTACATGTTTTAACTTTTTTTGCATGTGGAGTGTTTTTCTTTTGGAATTTTATTTTGTAATTTTTAGAATCTAAAGATAGATTCTATATTAAAAAAAAAAGATAAGAGTAGGATTCACTGAAGAGCTTGTAAAGTGGGATCATGTGGCAAAGACTAGGAGCAGTTTGCTCATAGCTCATATCTTAATTTTAAAAATCTTTTATTATATACATCTAGGATCATGCATGCATTATGTAAGGCCTGATCGCTATGTTTCTTTTATAGGAAATGTTTCCAACCTTATTGTACACAACCTTAATTATTGTTTATTTGTGGCTTGTTCACTTTCTTATACACATGTGTTGCTATTTTCATCATTTTTAGCTTGTGATTTTCTAGGGTGTCATTTGTACATAATTTCATAGGATAACAACTCTTCTACAAAATTCAATAAACATTTTTTATATTTAGAATTAAAATAAATCAATTTTAAAATCATGCACTTTACTTTCCTATATGGCCCTGTGGACCAATTTTAAAATGATTTTGTATAGTATAGTTATATTTCCAGTAATATTAATAGGGCCTCCAAATTATAATTTTTTAGATAACTGACATTCTTTAAAATCATGCACTTTACTTTCCTATATGGCCCTATGGACCAATTTTAAAATGATTTTGTATGGTATAATATTTCCAGTAATATTAATTGTGCCTCCAAATTATAATTTTTTAGATAACTGACATTTGTTCTGCATGTCCCATGGAGAAGCATACTCTCTTCTCCTACCTTACTGACCCAGCACAATATATGCTTAAGCGGTTGCCTAGTGCGATTAGGGTGTTAGAGATGTTCCTAACCCAAATGAGATTATAATTTTTTTATTGATGGTATTATTTGTCTTTGTAGCCAAATCATTCATTCAATTCCACTCTATTGACATCCTCATCATACCCTTGATGGATGTAAGTCCCATTTCTATCTTGTACATCCATATAGAGTCATAGAAGCTATATGCCTCTTTCCTTTAACTTTAGGGTTATTGGGCTACCTTGGATGACATAGCACATGGGTTACTATATGGAGTCTCTAGTCGTATTATATTGACTACTTTCATGACCACGCAGATGAAGGGCTCCAATAGCTTGAGATGATGAATCCATGGAGTCTCGAGTAGGCTATTTTTGTCGGTCTATAAATTTCATACCTACCTATTGACAACTCATTAGGGCCCTTCCTTTTCTTTTTTTTTTTGGTCATTAAGTCATTATGTAAGCCCTCTTTCATTGAAAGGAGACTGCCTGTCAGGTTATAGTGATTCATCATTTGCCTAATAGCCTAGTTTAGCCTTAACAATATGTGATTTCCTCTATTGGAATGGAGAAATATAGTTTTAGAGTCTATGATAAGTTAGCATAACACATTTTATCGAGTTTTCTTAGATGTCCACTAAGTTGTAATTAACCATGAGAATATATTATCGTGGGAGGTCCTTTTGAACCCAAAAAAAATAAATTTATTTTTTCCCTAGTTTAAGCATGAGTAATATCATAATAATCTTTCGTATATCATTCGAGTTGAGTGTGTTCATTTATTTAATTTGGTTCACTCTTCTTTGGTGTATGTTACGAGTTTTACCCTACAAGTCATCTTTGTATCTTCCCTTTTTGTTTCTTTTTTTTTAATATTTGCCCATCGTTGCTTCTTTTGTTTGCTCGCTCTATTTCTTTTGAAATAGAACCGGCTTGAGAAGGGAGATTCTAAAGGGGACATATATAAAAAATGCCCTTCGTGAGAAGAAAAGAAACAAAAAAGGGGCACACAATTAGGCTTGTATCATACGTTTTTTTTATAGAATCATAAAATATATTAGGCACTGAATTGAATTTTCCCACTACTTTCCACCTCTTTATTGACCAGCCACATGTACATTTTACACTTTACATTTCTTTATTTCCCACAAATTTATTTGCCCATCATACGCTCCTATTTGTCACCAGCCACATGTACAATTAACACTTTACATTTCTTATGCTTCAATCAAATCATTACAAGGGAGGACAACTTTATAACTTGATATTTACCAATCCAATTAAGTTAAATAGGATTTTTATAGAATTTAACATTTAAAATAAATTGAAATTCAATAGGAGTAGTTTGTAGAACTTTAACGTAATCTCAATTCCAAGTTAAGAATGAAAATTAATAAACTAAAACTTTTCCCTTAATCTAATTCCCTCATTCCATATGGAATCTACATTCCGGACTCAAAAATTCAATATTACTGATACGACATGTACATTTGTGTGAGCTCTTAGAGTGTGAGTGCACCTAGAAGCAGTATCAAACTCCAAAAAGCAAAATTCAATTGGTTCCTAAAGAGTCGATGTAGAATATGAGCGGATCAAGAAAATAAAGCAAAATATTTATGAGATCCCAGAGCAAGAGATTCATAAAATGCCCAATCAAGGCCCACCATAATAGCCTAATTTAGAAGAAATAATGAAAATTTAGATTTTGTAATTATTCAAATTTAAAATTTATTTTGTAGAAGCTTGACTTCTCACAACTTAAGACATTTATAGGTTAACTTTTTAATAGATAAATGTAGATAAAATAAATTTATGAATGTTATAAAGCTAATCTATATTTATCTTAATAAGATTGTAGTTAATGCAATCCTAATTAACATGACTGATATTTAATAATTATTTTTGTTGTTGAATGATTGAATTATTTGGCATAATTATTTTCTTTTTATGTAATTACTTAACGTGCTAGCTTGACCTTTTCTAGGTATAATTGGTTGTCAATCTTTTAGGTACACTCTAACCCTCAAGAAAATTATTCCACAATCACCCTTAGCCTCCCTTTACATTATAATTTATCTCTAAGCCCAACTATATATCACCCAAGCTTTCAAACCCACTTCAAAAGCTTATTTATAATGTATGACCAAGCCAAGAAAGATAGTTATCTAGTCTTATTCTCCATACCAATACAAAACCATAAACCTCACCAAACTACACCAACTAATCAAAATCATATTTTTGTACCTTAATACAAAAGTTAACAATCATTTTCTCTCATTTATGCTACTTGAAACCCTTTCCCAAAGGAATTTTTCTAAATCAACCCAAACTACATTGATTTGGACTAGTATTATTCTTCTTTTCACTAAACCCCTCTAATGGGCTTAAATTTCTACCATCAACCAACGATTATAAATTAACATTCTAATCTAGACATCTAATATAAATTTTAACCATTTAAACCACTTAATGTTTATTATCTAAACTTATCTTTCAAATAAAGCTAAATTAGCCCGAGTTAAACTAAAATTGATATTCCTTCTATTAAACCCCCATAAACACCTCACCTTTTCACTAAGAACTCTAGGATTATATTAAAAGCTCAAATTCATCACTAAATATTATCTCTTAAACTAAAATTGATATTCCTTCTATTAAACCCCCCTAAACACCTAACCTTTTCGCTAAGAACTCTAGCATTATATTAAAAGCTCAAATTCATTACTAAATATTATCTTACCAGAAAAGGTATTTGGTTACCATCACGTGTTGTGTAGGTAAACTAAATCCACCAAATAAAGATTTGACAAATACATTGCACTTCTCCATAAGCATTGGTAGAGCTTGTTTGTTGATTTCATTACAGGCTTCCATGATTACCAAAAAAGAAATTCATGACAATATTTTATCAATGTAGACAAACATAATAAATTGACC
Organism: Phalaenopsis equestris; assembly: GCF_001263595.1. NCBI lineage: Eukaryota > Viridiplantae > Streptophyta > Magnoliopsida > Asparagales > Orchidaceae > Phalaenopsis > Phalaenopsis equestris. The sequence goes on along the minus strand of NW_018164718.1, from coordinate 1,981,319 downwards.
CATATTCAAAGGAGAAACCTGGTTATTTCTATGTTGGGCAATTGTACCCCTAGAATTTGTAATTGTTCTTCCCAATATTTAAAAAAAATTAGACATTTGGTGATTTTTCCCACCCTAAAAATAATGTTGGTTCCTCCTCTGTCAATATTCTTCCTTATAATAAGATCACATGCATCATTCTTTTAAGAAATTATTAGAAAATAATACATGGGCACTGCAGATTACATTTTTCTACTAATAACACAATTTTAAAAATAACACATAAAATACTTGTTAATATTATGTATAATTAGTATTAAGAGACCCATAAATCTTGAAGAACTTCCATCACATGAATATTATGATTCATTTTTTATGTTTTCAAAAGTTATTTTAGCATATGAGTCCATTAGAAAGTAAGTTAAAATTAGCAACCCTTAAACATATTATTCATAAGAGTCTCATAAAGAATATCATGGAGTGTTTTTTTTTTTATATACATCAGACATGAGTAAGATCTCTCTATCATATTTAAAAAAATTTTAATAACGTCCATTCATGAATATTATGATTTATCTTTTATCTATTAGAAAGCAAATTAAAATTAGAAACTATTAATATGTTAAACCTATTAATCATAAGAAACTCTCATAAGGAATATCATATGAATGATCTTATTTAATACACATTCGATATGAGTAAGGTTTCACTACCAAAATCAAAAAGTTGCTAACAAGAGGAAGATATATTTTTTAATTTTAAAAAGCTTAGGGGGGATAAAGCTTATTTTTTTGGAATTGTCATCAAACATCATATCATTATCATTATTATTATTGATGTAGAATATTTCATATGCTTAAAGTATGTTATGTGTTGAGGAAGAGAAACTTTATTATGGTATTAGGGTTAAGCTTGAAGGCTAGTTGCCAGCGGCCACTCATCCTAACAGTAAGCTTGAAGGCTAGTTGCCAGCGGCCACTCATCCCACCTACTTCAACATGATTTTATTCTTATAAATAAGCCACTGATCTATGAAGCTGTAAAATCATGGATTTCTTATTGGATGGAAGGATAGCTTAGTTACTAATGACCTTTGGTAGCTGCATGATGAGTTAGAAAAACTTTTACTAGATCTACTAAATGAATATTTCGATTCAAGTCCTCCAGGAAAATTTCTTCTGAAGTCAAAGTGAGGGGATCAATCAACAAATCTATTATTGTTAATAAACAATAATTTTTTTTTATATTTTAATATATTAGACTTTTAATATTATTTTCATTTTCTAAAATAGGACTCAATATTAAAATAAGTTCAAGGTTTCTAACAACATAAAGTCTAAAACAAGTTCATGTTCTAGAATAACTTTCACGTTATTACTATCATTTTATTTTATTTTATTTTTTTGGTTAGAATAACTTCACACTCTCAATCAATTTTTGGTCATTTCCCAATTTGATTAACCTAAGTTAACTATTTATGGGTGTACAAAGATTATATGTGCAAATGGCGGCATTAAAACCTGCTAGATTTCCCAGCATACTAGTTTTCTCTTATGCTTTTTTAGAATACATAATTATTTGGGGTGAAATGAGTTCAATCTCTACAAATATGTTCCCGATTAATTGAAACAGCAAAAGAAAGTGCAAATGCATAAGTTGAGACATACCGATAGGATGTTATGTTCTGAGAAGTCAAGGTGAAACCATCTTGCTAAAACTGGCAAGGGTCATTGTGGAAAGCACAACATTGGAACCTCAATTTCTACACAAGCACCACCTACAAATAAGTAATGAAAAGCGAACTATGCAGTGTAATAAGTAGTGTTTTAGTTTATATGCTTTTAACTTGTCAAAGATGGGGACCATTTGGTAGTAGTTAAAGCTCATTAATCAAGGAAGACTTGAGGAGACGACTTTAAGTTAGCATATATACAAGTCCAAAGAAGTTTCTTACCAATTTACTTGTCAAATAAAAATTCAATGAATTGACTGGCCAATAATATAGCTGTGAATTTCTACAGAGATGTTCGAGTCATACAAAGAAAAACATAAGATATGTAGTTTATCTATGAATATTATCGTGATGTATTAGGGTTGCTCCACAGAATACGATGACCGTTATTTTTAGAAACAAAGTGCTCATTTGATTCCTTAGATTGGTCCAAGAGATTGGCATAATTTTCTGTTAAAACAAGCTCGGTTAATTTCTTTGAAGTATCTATCGTGCTCCATCAACCATTCTTTTAAAGTTTAATCTAAAAGCCTTTGCACGATTAGAAGCAAAAGCTGCACACTTGGCCTGTGAAGGATTGGGGTCTGCTTTAACCTAGAGTTTAGACACTATACCCTGCTATAAAGACCAAGAGAGAGCTACACAGCATGAAGGCAGACCAGATAATGATTAAAACAAGAAAGTAACAGAGAGCTTTATATATGCATACAACATATAGAGTATATTTGCCAAGTATTCATTTCAACAACATTGCAATATAAATGAAAACAGCTGAGTTTAATTAGCACAGCCGTGACATATGTCAAACCAGTTGCACTACCCATTGCAGTTATTAGAGGGAAAAAAGAAGAAAACGGTGGGAAACCCATAATCTTTTGGTATACCTTGATTTGGATGTTGGAGATAACTTATTCAAGTAAGGCTGAGTGGGTAGAGACAATATGAACAGAAGAAACCATCAAAGATTTGATCCGGTAGGAGAACAGGATGGTCCGGAGACTCGTAAGAATTAGGCTGTCTGAATAAGAATACACATCCTAAGCTTAATACATCGCTTCCGACAAGAACATTAAACATGTTGCAACTTCATCATATATACTTTTCCAAGTCCAAAAAATGGTTTGAAACAGTTTTTCTCAACTTGAACTAGTCATTTCGAGATGCTACTTGTAGAAGCAGGCATTTGAGAAGAGGATTTCATAAGGGCATGGGGTAAAAATCGGCCCTTCGCCAATAATGGACCAACAGAACCAGCTTGGAAGTCATCAGATGATGTTTGAGTCAGAAAAGGATCCTTGCCATGAAGGAATTCTGGCCTTAGCTCTGTCGAAGAGGATGATGGAGCTAAAGTTGGCAGGGACATTCCAATGGGATACGGAGCAACTGGCATGTCTACTAAAGAAGATGCAGAAGGACTGTAACTCAATGTCCCCATTGAATGATCAAACTTGCATGTTGGTCCAAACTTGCACACACCATGTTGAGCATAGTAAGCACAAAGCTGAGCTCCCTATAAACAAAATATGAATAGTTATGAATCCATTTTAAAAAGTTATTAGGTCTACTTTGAAGTATCATAACAAGTAAATCTAGTTTCTTGAGAACGACGTCGCTAAAACATGTCACATAATACATAAGAGTGTATACGCCCATACAAATAACTGCAGAAATTCAGGATTTCCAGCTGGAAAAACTGAAGCTTATTCAAGCAATTCTTGGTATTTCAATGGTGCGACAGTCAAGACTCAAGTATTTTTCAGTCTTGTTGAAAAAAAAAAGAAAAAAGAGAAGAAAAGAAATTGTGAAAGCACTGGAAAAATATCTCAAGCACTGGAAAAATATCTCCAACTCCAACAAAAAAAAAAAGCCCTGGGGAAAATGAAGAGAAATAGAGAAGATGGAAATTAAGAAATACATGCTCAGATGAATTAAGTTATTACGTCATGAACTTGGAGCACAGGATTTAAATATATATTAATATGTGTGTCTGAGTGCAAGTATAAATGCGAGCTGGGAATCAAATCACAAATAAATTAGACGATAGCAAAACTGGAATCTTTAGACAACTAAACTGAACATGACCAGAGCTAGCATCTCGCACGTTGGAGAAGCCTAGGCCACCAAAGGCATCTATCCTTTAATCGATATACTTCTCTTCCTCTCCCTCTCTACTTACTATTTTATTCCTAGATAATGTTTCTGGAATCTTCCTGACATTTAGATCAGAAATATCAGGATTTAATCTCTGTCCTATATTCTTCTTCTAAACCAAGCTATCTTTGTAATTGGTGAAAGTCTTAACTGCGCTCTAGATATAGGAATTCCAAATGATACAGAACTCCTTAGGAGTCTGCTCCACTGTGACATTGTCATCTTAATTGCCAACTAGAACCTTTTACTTCATTGCCTTATTCTCTTTATATATCTCTCTTGATCTTGAGAGAGAGAGAGAGAGAGAGTTTGTGAAAAGAAAAGGAAATTTCCATGAAAAAAAAGAGAAATATCAAATTTTAAGAGAGAAGAATGAGGAAACTTCTTGAGCAATAAATTCATTACTTATATCTTATTCTCTTTGGATAGCTAACAAATTGTTTTCTCTGAAGAATAATTGGTGATTCCGAAATCATAACAAAAGTAACATCAAAAACAGAAGAGAACCAAAAATAAGTCAACTTCTTGATCAATAAATGTATTATTTATTTATCACTCTATGGAGAAGTTTTAAATGTATTAACTATAAAGTTAGAATAAGAAAATGCAAGCGAATAAAGAATATACTTGAGAAAGAAACTTCAATTACTATGATAATAAGAAATCAATCAGTAAGTTTTAGAGGGTACAAAGGGTAAGATATAGAAGGATCTAGGGTGTCGTTTCTGACTTGCAAAATCACCTTAGGCCACTCGGATCATAGACATGATTGAAAATTAGACTGTCCTGTAACACATTTCACTTAGACTGTCCTGTAGCACATTCCAATTTCATGTTTGCTGTCCATTGTGTATATCAAGCCAGTAATGTAATGTATCAATTCAATCAGTTAATAAACACAACCTACTGATATTCAGCACCAACTCATGAACTAGCCAATTTCAAGTATTGTAACTAACAGAAAATGCGAGAAATTATTCTGCAGAGGCCATCATATACTTCAGAGCTTGTTAACCAACTTAATGCTGAGTTCATTGCCTCATTGGTGAATCCCTTCCTCTAAAGTGACAGCAAATTCTCTTCCGTTAAAAACAGCTTTATTTTTTACACACAATTTCTCATATTACCAAAACGCCAAAAACATGTTCCTTCCTCATTTAAACCATCACAATGTGCCACTTTTAATAAATGAACATCAAAACATATTTTTCATTAAGAAAATTGCTAATTATCGCCATATAAATCATTCTAAATTAATTAATAAAAAAAATTTTAATTAAATTCTTAGCTGCATACTCATTAAATTTAAATTAATAATCAGTTGGGAAATATAGTTTTTTAAATAATAAAATTGACATTATTTTTAATTACTAACGATGTCCATATTGGTGATTTATCCAAACAATATTACTACAATAATAGTTTTTTTACTGAATAGGTTCATCCATCATAGCACTTCACAAAGCATATTCAACAACTATTTTATCAAATACTAACTTTTATCCTTTACTTAGTAGACATAACACAATACAAAATAGCACAGTGCGACACAGCTTTGTCAGAAGGTGCTTTTATCAAAGCTCTTCAAGTGCTTAAGAACCATTGAAATTACCATAATCATGAAACATTACTTGTACACCATTTTGCAAATACAGCTAACTTAATGATGCTAGGGCAAAGGATATCTCCAGGGTCATCACTATGAACGTATAGCACCAATCAAAGGGCAAGGACATGAATTTATTACAATTTATTTTCAAATAGTAATAAATATGGCAAGAGCATCAACATATTGACATTTCTTTTTCAACTGAAAAAATACAACAATAACAACAACAACAATGACAACTAGCTTTTATCCCACTCAGTGGGGTCGGCTACATGAATCCTTTTTCAACCAAAAAAAATAGAATAAAAAATACTTAACTATTTATGAATTGTGGAGCCTATATAAGATTACTCGTAGCATAACCCTCCAAGGAAGTGCCAGAAATTTACTAATAAAACTGACTCGCAACATATGCCATAACAAAAATAACTAAGAATCTAAGTGCAGCACATCTTATCCACATTTCAAACTAATAATCAAGAGAGGCTGAGTATGAAAAATGGGGAAACGTTTGGTGGTTTTAGTTGCTGGGAGTGATGCTTAGGATTCATCTAAACCACAACAACATAAAAGCATATAACACTTTTCCCTCAAGTCTCTCCAATTTATCTATGGAAACTCAGCATAAGAGATATAACGAAGAAGATCTTACAACAAACCAAATACTTTGGGGATAAAACTAACTTCCAATAACTCTGCAATGACTAAAATTATTTCTACAATAACAATCCAAAAAAACTAAATAGTGACAAATTTAGAAGATCAAATTAAACTATGTTGTTTAAGATGATCTAAGTCACTGATATTAGTGAGGATATAATGCTGCAAATACCTCCCATGAGGTGGTACTTGAAATGTACATGATGTAATAGTTTCTTATGAAGATAATTTGATATGTAGTGATATTAAAAGAGCAAAATAAGTTGCACAAACAATGATACATTAAAAAACAAGATAGATCTAATGAAACTAAAAAAGCTATGGTAAAATTGACATGAGCATCTCTCCATCATTACCATATCTCATGTACAAACCCTATTATGTGATAATAATTATCATTCTTTTTTTTATTTAACTATATTGCAACTACATCGGTTTCATGAGAGTAGCTAAGCTGAATGGCTGGCTACTTCTAAGAATTTTACTTTAAGTTGAAATAAAAAAAGGATACTAGACTCGATGTTTTTAATAGCACTAGGCTCCTTCACGGCGTAATGAATATCTGACCCCCAAGACACTAGACATGACCTTAGGTGCTTAGTTGAGCAATGTATGACACTAAAGAAGAAATTCAATTCACTCAATATCTGTATGCCAATTATTGGTTATATTATTAAAATATAAAATGACTATTATCATATTAAATGGTATTAGAGAAATATTAAATTTTAAATTTTTATTTACTTAATAGTTCCAAACATGGTTAAATAGATCATGTTAAATTATGTAACAAAAATAAATTTAAATAACTAATAGTCAAAGTGCTTTTAGATTGTAGTTTCCACTATTTAAAGTATCTAATCTTCATTGATATTATTCCAGTTCATCAAATATTAATGCGAGTGGGATTCCTATCGTCAATTTGCCCCTAAAGTTCTTTTCACAAAACAAAAGGCCAAAATTGAAATTTCCAGTGAGAATTTTTTTCCTGAAGCAATGACTGAAACACTGCCCTTTTAAAAAAAACAAGAGTTGGATAAGTTGGGTGAGCCTTTGAAATATCTATCAATGACCACTGCCAAAAGTCATGTTAAGAGGATATAAAGCTGATATGGACCATGACAAGATCAAGGGCAAGCATTGAAATTTAGGCAGTAGAGGTCTCGACATCGCTATATCGCTACGCATCAAGAATAGGGTGCAGAAGGTCACGATAAGAGACATGAGTTTTCTTGCTATGGGACAAAATAGGGAAGACGTCATAATGAGTGATAGAGTTTGTGGGTTACGCCAAGAGATGGGCACTACATCTATGAGCCGAGACATACGAAAGATCATGCCAGGAGAAAAGCACAACACACTAAGCCTACGTGCTACATTGGAAGACAAGTTGACAAAAGCAAAATGCAACAATCAAAATTTCTTGTTAATGAGAATGATTATTGAGATGGTCACAAATTGAAGAGAAAATCTAAAGGACAAAGAGATTGCCTTGTTATTGAGAATGAGAGCAACCGAGGGAGACAATGACAACACGAGCTAGCAAGAACAAGTTGGCTTTAATACCATGTAAATCAAATTGCTTGCTCTCATACACAATTTCCGCTTATTATATTGAAAAATACTTCATAATGCAAGGTATAATTTTGTCCCTTAATAAAAAAGTAATTATTTATTATATTCATAGAATTGTTTGATGCATCTTGTGTTTTATTTGGTTGATCATGTGACCAATGTTCAATTTACTATATCTGGTGTTCAATGAAATCAAGAGTTATTTGACACTCGAGTAATATGTACCAAGAAGTAAGAATTGAGAAGAAAATATACTCAATTAATGCTTGCATTCTCTTAAGAGTGAAATTTAATGCAATCTTTTTACTTGAATTCACATAATAATATAGTGAATTAATTAATGAGATTAGAACTCATATTATCTAAAGAGACTAAACAATAAGAAATCTCTTGATTTATAATCACTTCTAATTGAATACAACTTTGAAGTTATGTGTGATAAGTTGGTGAATCATAAATTCAGAACTATCACTTATTTTAAAACTCAAAACACATTTTATTAGTATTTGTTTGGTCAAAAATTTAGTATAAAATTAGTAAACAAAACTTTTAACCTTGATTGATCAAGAATTTGAAAATAAGATTAGTAATTAACTCATCAACTTTTCAATTGTGATTCTCATGAGAATGATATTCTACTCACTCATTCTCACTTTATATTACTTGTGCAAAATGTGTTTTTGGTGTATTTGCCGATGATAAAAGTAAATGTTTAATAACTTACTATTTATTAAATTATCCTATATTTAATTCAATTTATTAACTCTAGTATCTTTAAAATTCAAGTTAAGTGAATTGCACAATTATTTTGTTACGGTGCTTGTTATTTTAGTTGATTGTGATTATTCTTGTTATTAGTTCTCTTTTGGATTTGATTGTTATTTTTGTTGCTATCTTTAGAACTTTAATATCATTATTTAATATTTTTGGTTAATTTTAGTGTGTTGTATGCATAATGAATTTGACTTAGTCCTAGTTTAATATAGCTTAAAATAAAACTCTGCAAAAATAATAAAATTAGAAAAGAGAAATGAAATCAAAGTCAAAATCAAACAATGGCAAACCAACCTAATAAAATAGAGCAGTCTAGACCATTAAGAGACTATGCTAACCTTTTAGTAGACTGGATTCCTCAAGACATTAAAAGGCCAAGTTTTCTAAGCTAATAACTTTGAACATGTATCGACTATAATTCAAACGATATAAATTTTTTAATTTGGGGTTCATCAGTAGAGGATCCTGACTAATATATCATTAATATTTAAGAGAAGCACGTAACTTTTAAGTTCCTGTTGAGAAAAGATTTAGGCAGTTTATCAATTTTTTAAGAGACAACAAAAAAAATGTGGTTACCCCCTCCCCAGCGCTCAATCACTAGCCAAAGATATTCTCCCATCTATGATGGTCAAACTTAAGAATGCCATAAATTCATTTACACAATTGGGTAAGGAGTCAATTTATGAATTTTGGAATAAATTTGAAGAACTATAAATAAAGTGTCCTCATTATATCATGCATGAATAGTTGATCATTCAAATTTCTTATAATGGGATGGTGTTTTAGTTTTATAGTAAACGCTGTTGGTATTGGATCAATAATGTCTAAATAATTTGACAAGGCATACGCACTAATAAAAGAAATGATTATAAATAAAATTCAATGGTCTTCTGAGTAATTAAATTCTAGAAAGGCATCAACTAATATGAAATAGATATTTTGACTATTTTGACTTCACATGTAGCAACAACTAATATGAAATAGATATTTTGACTATTTTGACTATTTTGACTTCACATGTAGCAACTATTTTAAGAAAATTTGATAATTCAAGCTTGAATCAAGGTTATGGAACACCTAGAAGTTATGATGATTATAGAAGTGGATAGTCAGGTAAACTTTATTGTTAAAATAAGGAATCATTAAAATCATTAAACTCAATAAATAATATGCAAAATAATACATATTCAAGCTAAGTTGAAAAAATCACCATTATTTTAGTTGAAATAAATATAAAAAATAACATTTAGAATAATAATCAACCCAAAAGTATAGGAAATTAGAATAATCAATTTAATAACTTTTTCAGTACTACCAAGGTATCCACTGAGTTTCATTTCAAATAATCAATCTAAAAAAAAACTATCATGGGAAGATTTGGTGTTGCAGAAGGGTCTTCCGTTGCAAAGTTAAATTGTGGCTTTTAAAAACATTAAAACCCGTGCAGGATAATTAGCTAGTTCTTTGAATAATATAACACAAGAAAGATTGCCGAGCAACATTGAAGTAAACTTAAAATATATAGGGAACGAATAATGTAAGGATATTTAATTGAGTGGTAGGAATTAGAAGAGGTGTCTAGAATGGAGTAGGGAGTTGATAAAGAGATTGAATCTAAAAAGCAAAACAATGAAACACAAGAAAATTAAAAAAAAAGATGATATATTAAAAAATAAAATTGAGAGAGTACTACCTTCTTTTCCATAAAAACTACAAAAATATAATCTTTATAAACAACGCAGTTAGATTTTTTGAATTGTTCAAGAAGCTCACTATTAATACCCTATCTACCGAAAGCTGTGAACAAATGCTCAATTACATAAAATTCATGAAAGATTTATTAAGCAAAAAGAGAAAATTTTGAGATTTTGACATTGTGGTATTAATAGAAAAATATAATGCTATCATCCAAAAGAAATTTTTATGAAAATTATAACATTTAGGGTGTTGCAATATAGGAGATGGGTTCTTTGGAAATGTGCTATGTGTATAAAAGCTAACATAAATTTGGTGTCTTTATATATTTTAAAGAAGTTAGGATTAGAAAAAGTGCAACATACTACAATAATTGTTCAGTTAGTAGGCAATTCACTAACATATCCTAGGGGGTTATATAAAAAATGTTTTAGTAAATTTTAGTTCAAATTTTTTATAGACTTTATAATATTAAATAAGAAGGATGACAAAGAAATCTTAATTATTTTATGTAGACCATTGTTAGCAATGGGAAGGGCTATGATTGATTTACAGAAAAGAGAATTGGAAAAAGTTACATTATTGTATTTAGATCTTTGTTTTTCCCTAATGACTCTAGTGGAGAATATTTTAAGCTTGATTGGTGGATAAGTTTGTGCAAAATTGAAAGTATTAAGATTTAGATTTGGAATTAACAGTGTAAGAATTAATAGCTGAGGAGAAAGATAAAACTTAGAATGATTATAATCTATTTTTAGAAGCTACAACTAGAGTTTATAAGAAAAAATTTGAAACTGACTAGCAAGAAAATTGAAACCATCTATTGTAGAAGCACCTATGGTTCGGTTAAAAACGTAGCCTAAACATATTTGCTATGTCTTTTTAGCTAAATCGTCAGCTTTATCAATTAAAATTTCTTTAGATTTGGATGTATTAAAAAAAAAAGTTAATGAGAATTTTGATGATCATTAGGAAAATTTTTTGTTGAATAATTACATATATGAAAACAATAAACTCTTCATTATTCATGTATAAAATATCAATATAAGAAAATTATAAATCAAAAGCGTATTGCCAAAAAAACCATATGACAAAAGAGGTTGTGAAGAAAGAGATCTTAAAATGATTAGATGCTAGCATTATTTATCCTATTTTAGCCATATATATTATGTACCTAAGAAAGGAGGAGTAAGATTGTTCGTTAATAAAGAAAAAAAACTAATTTCTAGAATGACAGTAATAAGGTGGAGAATTTATATTCACTATGGGAAGTTGAATAAAGATCATTTCTCATTGTCCTTTATCAACCAAATATTAGATAGGCTAGTAGGCTATCAATTTTATCAATTTTTTAATGGGTATCAACGAATAATCAAAAACACATTAGGATCAAGAAAAGACTACGTTAATTAACCCTTACGAAACGTTTGCTTTTATAAGAATGTCTTTCGAACCTTATAATGCTCTTGCAACTTTTTGAAGATATATAATCTCAAACTTATTTTATTCAATTAAGCATAGCATTGAAGCTTTATGGATGATTTTTTTTTAATGTACTTCTTTTAATAGTTGACTCAAACATCTTTCTCTAATTTTCAAATGATGTGAAGAAATCAATTTTAGTTTTAAATTGGAAAAAATCTCAATATATGGTAACAAAAGGCATTTTATATATAATACATAATCTCTGTTGGGTCTTCGTTTTCACTCTGCTAGGGTTTCCGCTCATAGCGAACCCTAGCCGAAACGGACTTCTACTTTCTTTCACTCGTTTTGATCCTTTCTGTCTTCGTCAACGGCTCTGGCTGGCAGAGGAACTCGCGTCGTCGAGCCTGCTCATATGCTGCATCGTCGAGCCTGCGTTGCGTCGTCTGCTCGTTTGCTTCGAGCCTGCTCGTCATCTGCGGCTCGCGTCTGCGACACTTGGAGCTGCAGGTTCTCTCGAGTTGCTCGTCTGCTTCGTCAAGGCCGCTTGATTATTCCGCCACAGTTTTCTGCTCCACCTTCTGGACTGCACGTGTACCGTTTTGCTCGCGTACCGTTTCTTAAGCGACAGTCGGTTGATGCAGTGCTTGTGTGAAGCACCTAATGGCCTCAGGGTCTTCCTACATTGTTGTAGTCGTCGGTGATAACCCCGTCAAACTCTCCTATGTTACACTGGTTCACAAACGCAGCACCCATTTTCACCTCGCAAATAGTTTGGTATTCCAGCAGTTGTACCATGATTATGTTGCAGGAAATGGAGATTGCAATCTCATTAAAAAAAGTAGAGAAAAAGGCGGGCAAACCAGCAATTTTCTTCTCTGATGCTGAAATTTCAACTCGTGCAGGAAAATATAAATTTACACTAATTAAAAATTTTCAATTAGATTGCCCTAAGATGGAGATTATCAGGAAGGTTTTTGAAGATTTCAAACTAGTTGGGGATTGGCAGGTGGGTCATCTCGACGGAAGACATGTTATGATACAGTTGAGCATGGAAGAAGATTACACGAGGATCTTCTCAAAGAAATTCATCACAATCAAGAGCAAACATATGAAATTGCTTAAATGGACACCTAATTTTGATCCCAGTCAAGAACACTCAATTGTGTCTATCTGGTTCTTATTATATGAACTCAAGATTCAATTATTTGACCCACCTATCTTATATACAATTGGGACTATTCTTGGAAAACATTTGCAGGTAGACTTACCTACAGTTCATTTCTCAAGTCTCTCTATTACAAGAATTTTGATTGAAAGAGATATTACACTACCAGATGTAGAAGAAGTCTGGCTTGACTTTGCTCACAATGGTTGTTGGTGAAAAATCATTATGGAATAAAAACATTAATATTGCAGGCACGGCAAGTGTTTGGACACCCGCAGGAGAAATGTTTCAGATTGCACCCACAGTTAAGAACCAATAGTCAAAAGCAGGAACATGTTATTAGTGCACCCGATGTGCCTGAACGCGCTCCCAACAAACCTGATGACAGCCAACCTAGGGAGGGAATCACCACAAGACAGGAGTTGGTGTCTGCCTCTGGGATCCCTTATCCTGACCATACTACAACGGATAATGTTCGAACAAAAAATCAGAATAGCCCCACAGCTCCTATTCAGGAAGCATCAAGTGCAGATGTGATAATTCACACTTCAAATACACTAAAACATATCGTTGTGACAACGACTGCCTTTCCTTCTACTACGTTTCTAACATCTAATCAGACCGAAGATCACATGAGTCAGTCTTCAGATGAAGAAAGACAGTTTTACACTTCTCGGCGGAAGAAGAAGGTTGAGAGCACACTCCAACTTAGAAACTTAATGGATGATACTTTGGTTACTCCTGGCTACCTGTTTTTTGCATGTTTTAAATTTGTTTTACATTTTTATTGAGTGTATATGTATTGATTTTTTGAGGTATTACTGTATGGGTAGGGTGCCTCTTTTGGGCCCTCTCATACAACATTTATGTATTATTTCTATTTCAACAAAATCAACCCTTGGGCTTTTCATAAATCTATATATATATATATATATATAATACTAAATTTTATTTTGGGATGAACAATAATTGTGTAAGAAATATAACAATCAAATCACTAGAAGATGTTTTGTGATAGAGCATGTAAAAAATATTATTAGTCAATACCATGATTTCAAATATGGAGGCTACTTTAATACATTAAAAGACACTTTTAAGATTTTACAACATGATATATTTGGACGATATTTTGTGTATGATTTCAAGTATGGAGGCTACTTTGTGTAAATTTTAAGATTATTTGTTATAGGTTGCAGCACCGTATTAGTTGTACGTCTTACGCGCTAGTTGTGTTGCATTGTAGTGATGTATGATTGTAAGTATTTTTCCAATCCATGGTAAGTTGTAGTGCTTATCAGTCTCTGCTTTAAGACAGGTTTGGCAATTTTATTCTATTTTTATTTTTATTTTATTTTATACTTATGATATGTGATTATTTTTGTCATCCAGCAAAAAGGGAATGGTTGACTATAACTTTTAAGTCAACAACATACGAAACTAATTTTGTCTGTAGCTGCAACAACAATTTAAAAAATGCGTCAATTAATTAATGTTAATTATTAAGACTTAAAAAATTTTAGATGTTGGGTTAAGGTTCTAGGGTCAAAGTCGTGATGTCCATGATTCATTGGTTTGACTAAGTTTTTGGTGAAAACTTAATGATAACATTGTAAAACGAGGCTAAATTCGCCACTTCGATTTTTTTTGCTTATTGTTGAGATGATTGGTTGTAGCGCTTAGGCTATGAAGTTGTAGCACTCCAACCAATTTTTAACATTGTGCAATTGAGTATTAAGGCATTTTCTATTCGTAAGTCTAGGCATAAGCCTCACATTTAAAAATTGTGTAAAAAATATACATACTAGCATCACAATTTAAAACTTTCCCCCTTCTAATAATGCTTTGACATCTTATTCATATGAAAGATCAACCAACTAAAAGTAAATGTTTTGAATAAAATTCTTTGCTCTATAAAAGTTTCTTGCATGTAAAAAATATGTTTGTATGTGCTAATGAATATAAATAACTATTGTAGTAAATCCATAAATAGCAGTAAATCAGTGAATGAACCCTAGCACAAAGCCACAAACCAAATGTAAAATCTAAATGGAAGCATCGGTCGATGCAACAGGTGGTGGTGCCAAGAGCAACAAAACCAGGAAGCTAAAGATGCAATGATGTGGCGACAGTAGGTACAACAGCAAGCTACATCTGTAGTAGTAGGTCAAAGTCGAACAATCAAGTGGCTACGAAACCAGGAAGCTAAAGATGCAATGATGTGGCGACAGCAGGTACAACAGCAAGCTACATCTGTAGTAGCAGGTCAAAGTCGAACAATCAAGTGGCTACGACAGCGTTGACAGCAGCATCGACTAGTGCATTAGGTGGCAATCCGAGCATGAGGAGACGAGAGATGGGAGGTCAGTAGGAGACTAGAGGCATGGGTTCGAACAAAACAGACAATCGTTTAAAATACATAATATATGAGACAGACGCCTCAACTTTAATGAGGCAAAATACACCTTATTGAGCACCTTGCAAATAAAAAGGCGTGCACAATGCCTGAATCACACAAGGCATACACTTCAATTCGATTTTTTTTTGCAATTGCGCAGACAAACAATCGCTTAAAATACATAATATATGAGACGGACGCCTCAACTTTAATGAGGCAAAATACACCTTATTGAGCACCTCGCAAATAAAAAGGCGTGCGCAATGCGTGGATCACACAAGGCATACACTTCAATGCGGATTTTTTTGCAATTGCGCAAAGGCAGTCTTGAGATGTGCATTTATAATTGAGCAATTTTAAACACTCACTACAGCATTTGACTACCTAAGAGTTTAGCGTCATAACTCCATACTATATGGAGCCACAGTGCTACTGAAGTTTATATCAAGGTCACTTGAGATTATAATTTATTTTATTCAAAGCCTGAAGATATGATTGAGAGGAGTCCAAAGAGAACAAGAGTTCTTAAATAACAAAGGATTGTTACTTCTTTAGCAATCATGTAAATTTACCCAAGCTTTACATGAAGAGAGGATAGGAGGATCATTTGGATGAAATTAAAAAGAGTAGTGTTAACCATGCTAAATCCCTCTTAAGTCTCCTAACCATGAGTAGCATTTCATATGAGCATAAAACCATACTTCTATGCTAAATCTACTTTGTATCTCAAAAGGTTGAACTATACTTACAAGCACAAAAATGACCAAGGTGGGAAACAAGCTCACCCTAAAATATATTTTAATGCATTAAATAACTATAATATTGTTTAACAACATATTTAGTGCTGAAAAAATATCGTAATGCAAATGTGCATGTTTTTTGAATAATGCTAAAACTTCTCAAATTCAAAGAGGTTAATAATCAATCTCAATTTATTCTTCCTGAAAATTATTTATAGTGAATTTATGTCCATTGTCATATTTAACGCTCATATTTTAATCTTGCCCAAGTAAACTTAGCACAAAAAACACCAAGGCTCAAGAAAGTTTATCAGTTCACACTTAAAAGATACCAAAACAACTTTCTACAAAACACATAAAAAAGCTTTCTATAATGCCCATTCCCTTCCTGAAAGTTTAAAATGTGACTATTTATATTGCATCTCATAGTTACTAACATGACAAGTTAGATTAAAAAAATGAATTTAAGATGGTGAGATAGAGAGAAGAAGACCAAAGTTCTTGACAAGAAGAATGATATTCAAGTCATTCTCCTCCCAATATCCCATGGCTCTAGGTGAGAACTTAAAAAACTGGAATGTGAATATTCTAGTAAGTACTGTTAGAAAATGGTGCTTTGGTCATTTAACTAGTCCACTACAATATGCATTGAGGAAGAAACAAGAAGAAATAGAGTTTACTATATGATATATGTATTATTGGACACCAAAATCATGTCCACATTAAACGCGTGAAGAGATTATTTTGTGATTGAAATGTATTCCTTGGCCAAATGCAAATGTTCAGGTCAAACAGTGATCAATATAGCAATATAGAATCTAATAACTTTTTGAGCTTAAGAAGGATATTGACTTGTTGTGGAATGAGTAACCTATGGGAAAGATTAATGAGTTATCATACAACATAAACTAAGAAACTGAGTACTCTTCAATGCTCTCAGCATTGTGAAGTTTCCTGCGGATTCCTAATAGAGCATTGTGAAGATTCCTGTGGATTCCTAATTATCTTCTAGCTTTCATTATAGTGCTCTTTAATAACTAAACAACATGTAGGATGAAATAATTGGTTAATGTATCAGTTCAACATACAATATAGAATGACCAATACGGAATAACTAGATGGCAGAATGTAGATCTAAGGTTAGTAGATTGTGATCTAGGAAATAATTAACATCTATTAGTGTTATGAGTGCTATAACTATGAAAATCAACACATGTACTCAGTATTTAGAGGAGATCTACATTATTTGCTATTGTTGTATTTCCTCATTAATTGAGATATACCCTCTTATAATTTTTCTTTTGCCTCTTTCTAATCTTGCCTATATATAGAGGAACATATGCACATACTATGAGCACAACTCCAAAAGGATGTAGTGCTTCATACTTTTAGCTTATGATATGGTATCCAATTCATGCCTAGAATTTTCCTTATCTACTCCAGACACCTTATTGATAATGTCAAAACACTCATACTTCTGAACTTCATTAAATTGCCCTTATAGTTCCCTCTGATTGTGACTCATCCATGCTTTATCTACTTCTCCATCTATGAGATTCGCGTCTATATCTCAAATGCAAAGCTCTCTGAAGACTCCATTTTGTGCATGAAACTATCACAATCAATCACGTTTGATCATTTATCCCAACGATAGAAGCATAAATTGCCACATCAATGCTCTCCATCAAGACTCTTTGTTAACACTCTATATAAAAAACTCTTTTATGGATCTGAATCATGCCTTTTTGGAAGCCATTTGTGATACTCATAACATCATGTCAACCAAACTTTTAAATATTTCATATTTGACTACTCTTGTATGCAAACATATGTTCAAATTTTCTACTCGGCAGAAAAATTGCTAAAGAATAATTACAATAGCATGGCTTAATAAGATGAGATTAATAATCTCACGGATCTCTAAGGTGGCATAAGAAATATATACTGTAGTCCATGGATTGATGAGGTGACAATAATAATCCCACAACTCACTGCAGTGATCTAAAGTGAATAAGGAAGATGTAGGACCATTGAGTTTGGTAGAATGTAGAACCAAATAACGGAGGCAAACTTAAATGAGGTTGAATTGATAAAAGGAAAATAATGGAGATTGATTATTCCACAATCTCTCTAAAGTGAATGAATGGATGACATGACATCCATTTCAAGATGACAAGTCAATTTTTAAAATATTTTTTTCTAATAATCTTTCTCTGAGAACCTCTACAAGTTGGCATATATAACAATAAATAAAGTATAAATTTAACCACTAGCTACTTCAGCACATTTTGTTTGATCATGTTGCGCAGAATATTCTTACAATATGAGCACCATAGAAAATCTCTATTAACAATCTTTTATTGATTGTGGTTGTTTGTGCACTTTGAAATGTGAGAGTTTTGAAGCAAGCTATCTAATGCCAATAGCAATTGTCATTAGGGCCAAACCTTTAGAGATTATTGGCAATCAAAAATCCCATTTTCCTTTATCTCTTTTTTAGTTTGAATGATGATGACTAATTCATTTTGAAAAAGGTAAATGCTCATTTACAAAAAAAATTATAACCTTACAGCATCAAACTCAACATTTAATCCAGGGAGGCCTCTTTTCAACATTCCATTGGATAGATTGATAATGATCCATCTCTTACCAAAGGCCATATAGTAGATTAGAGTTAAGTGATGAATCATACTCCTTCCTTGGCAGACAAAATCCTATATTTTATCTCATTGATTTGAGCCGAGCATCATAGACTCTAAAATATATTTAATCTACCATATTCCAAAAATCCTAGTTTGAATGAAGGAGCATGCAGGAGTCAGTTTTTTCAGGAACCATGGGATTCCATAACCTGGGCATCACCATATTGTCATGTTCATCCCAAATATTAAATGTGAGATTGCCATTCTCATGTCGAATGCAAATTTAATAGCCAAATATATTTTTACTTTTGAATGATGATCACTACATTTTTAAAATCTGCTTTTCCTTTTTTATCTCTACTTTAGATTGAATGATGATGACTACTTCATTTTAAAAAAAGTAAATACTCATTTGCAAAAATTTATAACCTTACAGCATTAAACTCAACATTTAATCTAACAAGAAAGTTATAAATCAATCTTCTTCGGCAAACCTTATATGGGAGGCATCTTTTCAACATTCCATTTGGATATAATGATAATGATCCATCTCTTACCAAAAGCCATGTAGTAGATCAGAGTTTTAAGTGACGAATCCTACTCCTTCCTTTGTGGCCAAAATCATAGTTTTTTATCTCATTGATTTGGGCTGCATCATAGACTAAAATATGTTTGATCTACCATATCCCAAAATTCCTAGGTTGAATGAAAGAACATGCAGGTGTCAGTTTTTCAGGAACCATGGAATTCCATAACATAGGCATAACCAATGTTCATCCCAAATATTAAACATGAGATTGCCATTCTGAAGTCAAATGCCAATTTAATAGCCAAACATTTCTTTAATTTCTGAAAAAGTGCAAACAAATAATGATCATATGAAGTAATTAATTCCACTCAAACAATATATTAATGGATAAATGTAAATTCTCTTATTAGATTTGGATTGTTGGTCACAGTTTCAAACGAACGTAAGATAAGAAAAATAAGTATTTTTGTGACCTATGGGGAAAAAATGTGCAATCGGTTGCCAACATAAAAAAGAGTAAAGAAAAGGTTGCAGCAAAGAAAGCTACAAATGAGAAAAATTGGTGGAATAAAACAAAACTGGAAACAATAAAGGCTTACAAGTTCTACGCAACAAAGCAATGAAGGATGCTGCAGAATTGGTGGAATGAAACAAAACAGGAAACAATAATGGCTTACAAGTTCTACGCAACAAAGCAAGGATGCTGCTCAGAGAAATACTAAGAAAAAAACTAAAATTAGTGATACCGAGACAAGGATTGGCTGGGCGCTTCATTCTAAAATTTTTCTAGTATTTATACCATCCAAAGTGTACTTCTAATAAAAGACATAAAAAATAAACGAAGAATGATCCTAATAATCCACCGATAAATGAGTAGGTATGATAATTACGAAATAATTACATTAGTCCATGAAATTAATGAAGTGGCAAAAACAATCCAACAAATACTGAGGTATCATTGAAGTGAAAAAAGAATATGAAAGATTAAGTTCAATGGAACATTGCTGGATGCGGACTTAATGGCTGCAAAATTGATTTTTCTACATTATATTCAATAATTAAATGTACTACTTACAAATACCAATTGCACTAATTATTATTATTATTATTATTATTATTATTATTATTATTATTATTATATCTCCTCATTGTTGAGAATATGCTATTTTATTTTTATTCTCCTTGGCTAAGGTTCAACCGTATGTGAAGGAAAATGTTGATAGTTTCACACAAAAACAACAAAAAGATGAGGAACTTCGTCAGAAAAATCAGAAATCAAATGAAATGACCAAATGGAAAAAGTGCTGCCTGAAACATTGCAATGATCATATTGATTAACAAAATATTGAAAAAGTAACCATGATAAGGGATGTTAGGATTGATCTCCAGATAAGGTTTACAAGAGCATCTAACATATAGTTAGCAAATGTTCATGTCAAAACCTGCACCTTAAGCAAACTTGTTTGGTACCACAACCTGCATCACTCACTAGTTTAACTGCCACTTAATTTTTCTGATGGCCATGTGTTCTATAACCAAAACCTTGAAGTGGAGACATTACTGGGAAAAGGAATGGCATTGTCACAATGCAATCCAAGTTGCCCTAAAGAAACTTGCAGCGGACATCTCAACTTCTGAAGTACTGACCTCAAGCAGATCATATGAAATCTATGTATGCCTTAGAGAAATTATGCTTGATTAATATCAGAAGACAACAGAGTTTCATTTTCAGAGCAATTACCTTGAGCATCAGGTCAGGCCAGATATCCTAAACTCTAAAAGGAATAAAAACCTATTAATGAACGGCAATGACGAAATGCATCTGTTAATAACACGATCCTTGAGTAAAAAATGTTGCTAACATAAATTGCATTTCAAATTTTATATTTAATATAAAAAAACTATCCATGTATATTATTCGATTATAAAAGTACTAGACTATAAAAGTGATCTTTGATAAATGAAAGAATGAGACAATGGATGAGAATGAATGTTCTAGAATTAAAAATAGGTGCTTAAATGAATAAGTGCAATTGAAATATTATGTGATGGTAGGATATCATGCAAACATAAATGTAAATTTTATAACTTAGTAGGTTGGTGATGTTGTTACAGATCCAAATGTTAGGTGGGAAAAAAAATCGATGATATCAAAATGATAAAATAGTTGTATGGCAAAACACAAAAGCATAACAAAATGATTATACAAAAAAAATGAGGCCGATGAAGAAAAAGATAATTAAATGTACATTCATTTGCATTTTACCATTTTTTTTTCTACTGGCAACTTAAAAAATTTCCCACATACCACTTTTTTCTAAAACCTAAATTTCTTCAATTACAACTTTCAGCCACTCAAGTTTAAGAGCATCCTAAATTTCTTAATGAGGCTTCAAGAGATTGAATGCAGAACAATAAAAATTATTCATTATCTATAAATTTGATAAGAGAAAGATGATCCAATAAGTTCCAAACTAAAAATTCTTATTTTTGAATTTCCTCTGCAAAAGTTGAGTTTGGAATAATAAAGTTTGTGATCAAGGAAATTTATGACCATTGAATTGAAAATATTTATATTAACATGAGAATAGTATTTATGCACTTTCTAATTTGAAGAGTAACTAAATAAAAATATGTTGTGGAAGAAAATTGAAAACCTAAATATTCTTCTTCGAAAACAGAAGGATTTCAATCTTAAAAAGATAAATGAGAATGATTTGAATAAGAGCTTAAATTTGGAAGAATAAAAGTTATGATTTTAGACTGATAAAATGAAAGTAGAAGGGCTTGAATAATGTTTTAGATATTATGTACACTGACGAAAAACTTTTTGACCACTGGCTTCTTTATAGTGGTACAAAAATTAGTTTATAACACTTGTGAAAGAAAGACAACTAGCCTTGACAAACTCCATACTAAACTACCCATTGACCTCATAGATAATAGAGCCTTAATTTCTAGGATAGCATCATGAAAATTAAAAAAGAGAGAGAAAGAGAGATAAAGAGAGAAGAGAGTAGAAAATGATAAATAATGATTGAATTTATCTTTTTATTTCATGTTTAAAAAATGAAAAATATACATAAATAGGTAGAGAAAAAATTATCAATAAAGAAATAAATCCGAAAATCAAATTTTAATTATGAAATCTAGAATTAGAAACACAACAAATATGAAATGTAACAATTCATGGACTTCTAGATTGCTACCAATGGAGAAACGTTTATCCATGGATTGTTGGATTGCATTAGATGGAAACGGACTGCTTGGAGCTAAAGAAGGAAAGACCCAAAAATTTAAAGTTTTTTCAACGAGTTAGGACATGGCTGATGATGATAATTATTAATTATTGGTTTCATTGCCATTGAGTGAAACACTATTTGAAAATGCTACTATGTCCTTTCTAAGACCTCACTTAAATTTAGATGAATCCTCTACAACTTCCCTCCTTTCAAATAAATCACTAGTAAAGTAATAATCCAAAGCATCAAGGTTATTTATGTAGTACTAAGACACACACTTCTGCATATGATGTGATGCATCTATCCATTACTCCAAACAAAAATCAAAGCATGGCATAATTCACACATAAAACATAAATAAGCCTTCATAATGAGCAACTACCACAAGAGTTTTATATTAATAATCTTCCATGGTTATAAGTTCCTTAATAAAATCAATCTCGATGAAATCCATTAAGCATGTTAAACATTAGATGTTAACCTAATTTATAGCATGAATCGCCCAATACATGATCCTTGGAGAAGGCTTACGTTACAAATCATATTACAACTATTCAGGCCAAGCACTCCAAAACAATAGGTTCAAAGTTCAAAAAACACTTTATGTCAAAAGGACAGAAAACTTCAATCATGAGAAGCTCTTAGATAGCTTAGTCATGTCCAAATGAAACCAAGAAGGCCTAAAGTAGAAAGACCTGCCTTACACGTTCAAAAGTGGTAAAGTACATGGAAGGAAGGAATGAAATAGTATTTAAGACAATAAAACAGTAACTTATTGGTACGAAGGCATTTAAACAAACTGCATTGTTATCAAGAAAAAAAAAGGAAAAAAAAAACATACAGTAGCTTCTATGCTTGCTCTGGAAACTATAGCTTTTAGGTGTGCCATGCCAGCACAAAATGTGGTTTAAAAAAAAAAATACAAGGTTTCAATTTACACAAAGGAATTCAAAGAGCATGCAAATCATTAAATCTATTTACTAAGCAAAAACATCCTATTTTTTATACTAAAAAATAATAGAATTGTTAAGTTTTGAAAGGTGCAAATGAATTTCATGAGTTCCCGAACATAAAAATCGTGTTGTCGATATAGAATACAGAGAAATGTTAAGAGAAAAAAAAGAGAAAAGATAATATGTATCAAGAAACACATACCCTATTAAAGCTCATTAACGATAAATCTCGATGCATTTACATAAGTAAATCAGTTGGAATTTACATTATGAGGATAGGAAAAGGCTGACACTTGTAGAAGAATTATACCGGACGGAGAGGAAGACCTATAGGACTGAGAATGCAATTTGTTTTTGGTATATTCCAATCTGGTGGATGATGGTATTTACAGGTAGCACCAAATTTACAATCGCCAGTCCTCATGTAAAACTGACACTCGGGTTGCCCAGGCCTCTCTGGGAAAGGATGATCTTTCTGACTACTGCTTGAAGGCCCAATAGTGGAAGACACTGGTGAATAAGGACCAGGGTAAGCTGGTGCTGAGGGAGACAACTGACTTGCCGGCCCATAAGAGGGTCCTGCTTGAACAGACTGTTGTGCAGTAGGAGAAACAGTTTGGGCTAAAGGTGGCTGCTTCACGTTAGACGACACAAAAGGAATGAACAATTTGTTAAGTGGTCAGTTCCTCATGTTGCTTATAAAAATAAAAGAGAAAAATTGAATTCAAACCAACCAAATAAGGACTCCAACCCGGCACTGGAACGACACCAGGAGAGAGCACCATGGGTCCGTATGAACCTTGCATGTAGGCCCCCGTCAAAGCTGACCTCCCAATTTGCCAACCTCCCACTTGAGGATATTGTTGGGCTGAAGGGGCTGAAGGGGCTGAAGGGGGCTGCACCGTGGGATAAAATATTGGTGCAGAGGTGGGCAGAGAGGAACCAGAAGGTTGAGGATGATGAAATTTACAAGTTGAACCAAATTTGCACTGTCCTGTCTTCATGTAGTACGAACATTCTTTCTCGCCCTACATCTCAAACCATTGCCAAATTTCCAAAAAAAAAAAACATAAAAAAGCAATGCTATCAACCTGATCATAAAACTTAAACATCATATAAGAATTAAAAAAAAAACTGAGACCCTACTGGACGGAGCGGATATCCATAGTAATTTAAAGAAACCGACTGCACGGGTCCTCCTCCTTGTGGGTGGTGGTATTTGCACGAGGAACCAAATTTGCAAGTCCCAGTTTTCATGTAGTACTGCAGAATACAAATATTACATCAACACAGAAGAAAACATATTGACAGCCCCGGCTTAAAAAGGCATCGGCATGTACAACCAACTAAACGTCCACCCCTTCCCACAACCATAGTTTAGCATCGAGAACACCCGCCAGAAACTTTATGGAAAGATACAATCAAGTGCCGAAGCAGACTGCCATACCTGGCAGACAGGCTGCCCCACACGCTCTGGATACTCTCTAGCTCCAGGCCAAAACACTTCACCTCCCTGCCAAAATGAAACACATTGGCAGAATTCAACATAATTAACACAACTTCAGCTCAAAATACGAGCATTCCACTTCAGAGCATTTTAACACAAAACTAAGTTAAATTTTCAATAAATTTAAGGTCAAAAGAAAAAAGAGCGTTATCTGATAGCATCCAAATTAACCCCAACTGCAGGGAAAGGGTAGCCCGAGCAAAGTCCAGGTTCCTCACCACAACTCCGCGATCACGGGGGTGATTGTATCGACACCTCTCTCGGTACCCGCAAGCTCCAGTCCGCATAAAGTAAGCACAGTCTGGCTCACCCGGTCTCTCCGGGTAAAGAAAATCTCCGCCAGCGCTGGCACTGCTGCCACCAAGCCCCAGCCGCCACATAGACTCTACCACAATGCAAAATCCCAGAAACAATCAGAAAGAATTATCCCACATCGAAAACATCATTCCGATCAAATTCCAATCTCTAAACCCTATAAGCCCCCCCCAAAATCCCAGCCGCGAAAAAAAAAGACAAAAAACAACCGTAAAAGCGGGGAAACCAAGACAGCTTGAAGCCCAGCACAGTGATGGGGTTTACCTTGGAGTCCAGTGTCAGGATCCGGGCGGCGGCCCTCCCCGGCAGGGCTCCGTCCATAGGGCTCCATGACTTAAGAAAACCGTCGTAGAAAGCGACGGCAACCGCAAAAGCTCGTAGGAGGTTCGAGCAGTCCCGATCGTGAGCCTATGCAGCAATGGAGTGATGAGAATCACACAAGGAAGAGGGGGTCGCTATTTTTCGCTTCCCCTCTATCTTCCCCTCGCTCCTGAGTTGCTTCCCTTTCCCACGTTTTCAAAGATCGGGATTTCCTTTTTTTCATTCGCTTCCGTCCGTTGGTTTATATACTCTCCATGGACAAGGAAAAATGCAAATGGTCGTCACTGCGCTGCGCTTAATCAGAATATTTAGGAGCGGGTTTTCCTGAAGCCAAACAACTGCCCCCGAGCATTCGTAGAAACAACGAGATTGCCACAAAGGCGTGAAGTTCGCACGTGCCGGAGGTCGTGGCTGCTCGATGCGACACGTGGCAATAGTTCATTCGGTATTGAGGAATCGTACGGCTTCTATCGGAAGACCTCCGCTCCCGCAGCCTAGCGGAAGATTGTCGGCAACGGTGCAGCTTCCCGCATATTGGGTCCAAATCTGGGTCGCCTGACTGTCATTTAGCAAGTCAATTTAACGACATAATTAATTGAATTAAAATAATTTGAATAAGAATAGATTTTAATGTAATTTCTAAATTTTGAAGTATATAAACATTCATCTAAAAAATTGTTATAGTCAACTTTATTTTCTATATACTTAAACAACATAGTGATAGTGATCGAAACTCTAAATCCTATTTTTTGAAGTTAACAATAATATTCAAACTCGCTATTGTGCTTAAGTTTGTCGAAAGCGTCTATTCCATCATATCAAACCGAAGGCCGACTAGAAAAAAATTGTCCCGACTTAATAGTGCGGCTCGGCCCAAGCAAAAAAAAAAACAATTTGCTTGACTGGCATTTCAATATCACACCTCAATGTGTCAAGATAAAAGTGGTACAAAAAATTTACTTAAACTTGTCTTTTGTGTAGTATTTAATATTTAGTATTTAGTTACATATATGATACATTCATTTTAGAGCAGGATTAAATTTTTTAACCTCAAAAGCCTAAAATATTTCTTAGATTTTGATAGTCACATTTTACCCAGGGTGTTATCATTCTCTCACTGGGTCAACTATGTTGAAGAAGCAAGTCAATCATTGTTGTCGACTGGTCTTCTGGTTGGGGGCGGTTGGTCGATCAGCCCTTCTGGTAGGACTACTAAGGGGATTCATAGAGATAGTTGGAGAGATGGATCCATCCAGCTAATGTTGGTAGATCGAATGAGTTGAGTCAGTCATCAGTCATCGATTCTCGTTGAGGGAATTCTTGACGGTTGAATAGACCTGTATCTTTGAGCAGTGGATACTTTTTGGATGTGTTCGTTCAAATGAATACAGGCTAGCGTGAGCCAAACGACTTTCATGGGGCTTTTTGGTGGGTCCAGCATTTCAATGTCATTTTTTTTCATCATATTGTCTTGAGATTCATGTTGACATATTTTTTGTGTACATACATAAAAATTATGACATATATATAAGTTATGTAAAATAAATATTAAGAATAATACAAACGAGAAAATTTAAAAAAATTAATAACATTAGCTTTAAGAAAATAAAATATTAATTGATAATTGTTTACCTTATGACATTGAAAAAGTAAATATATATTATCTTATTCTATAGATTTAATTCGTTTTAATTATTCATCAAAAGAAATAAAATTATTACTAACTTCTTTGGCACCAAATCCTCATATATTTACATTTCTAACACCTAAATTTAGATTTTTACATTTATGATGTTGTCGAATCCAAATATGTTTTGTGGATCACACCCTAGGAATACAGCGTAGGACGGACGAGTAAAAAAAGGGAGGGAGAAAGAGGAAGATTGAGAGACAGTATGCACAGTAACACAAGTTTTTATAGAGTAAATTCAGTATTTCTTTTATTGAATAAATGAACCCCTATTTATAGATTTGAGGGGTATATAGAGTAAAATTACATATTTGTCCCAAATTTAATAGGCATGTTACAAGTTATTATGACACATTTTTCACATTTGTAATCGACTCTGCTACCCTTTCATATTCATAAATTGACATTAACACCACTTCGTATTTGAAACTGCATGAAGAATAGAAAAAAGTTTTCTTCTGAGGCAGTAAATGAGGCAACCATGATAAAGGCTTTCGGGATTTTGACTAGAAAATTTGACCCTCCTAGGGATGCAAGGGAAGAAAGGAAGCTAAAGAGTAGCTGATCTGTAGTGAAGAAGAAACTGAGGGATGAGGGTCAACTGACAATAATAAAGAGCCCTGAGGGAGAATAACGACTGTTAATATCAAAAGGCTGAAGAGAGAAGTCCGTCTGATCAACAAAAAGAGATCATAAGGAGGTACTCAGTCGAAGGGAGTGAAGCAAGTCAAACAGGTGGTCCATAAAAAAAAGGTTTTGAGGGATTGAAGGAAGATGTTTAGTTGTCTGACTCAATGTTGTTTTGTTGTGATATGGGGAGTAAGGCGGACATGCATGCTATTGGTGCAACAGTCTTTGTCCCGACGCCGGTTTGTGAATTGCCAGTTCAACAATTGTTCCGAGTGGTCTCAAGGTGAATAGTGCAAATAACAATTTGATAACTTCATTTTGGGTAACTCATTAGATTGAAGAATAAAAAAGATGTCAACAATAATTTGGAGAAGATATATAGCTTAACTAGATATATGTAACAAATAAGGCAAAGTAGATATATCTTAACCAGCTAAGCCATCCTTATGAAAAAGGTTCTTACACATCTGGTAGAAATGGATTTTATGAAATTGTTGGTGGCGGTGGACATGTTTTTGAGTGGTTACTACAGAGCAATCGAATAACTTGGCATCAAGCTTAAACACTAGCTTTAGCGAAATGGACATAAAATGATTTAACTAAAAAAATCTAGCTATATGAGTGGAAGAATAAAAAATTCTCATATACTTGTATTATCATATTACACTCATTTCTTATAAACAAAAGTTCTAAGAAAAAAAGCATTTGGTTTTAGGAATTATAAAAGGGATTGCAAGTATAAGTTTAAATGTAGAAGAAGGCATGCTCAAACATCAAAACAGAACATTAGTATATGTAAATGTACATAAGCAAATGCTTATAATCATACAAATTTTCATTGAAGTTTTAACATCCAAACATAATATTAATGACACAATAGCATACATCCTACAAATATATTGTTATTCAAAATATATCGAGTACTTATTAAAGTGATAACTTAAGTTTAGATATGAATAGAAAATATTAATTACATAATAGTGTTCTTACTACAGCATAAAAGCCACCATAATTTTAGTTAGCTTGAGCTCAAACTTGATCAAATAAAAAAGCTTCACAATAATGTAATCAAAAGCTGATCTACTTAGGTGATCCATCTCAAGTGTTGTATAATCAACTCTATCCATGTCTTAGAAATATTTACAATCATTTCCCATTATATTTCAATGGCATTTTAGAAATTTCTTCCAAGATAGTCACTTCTATAACAAATGAAAATACTACATTGTAAGTTGCAGTAACAATATCTTGGATGGTTTCGCTTGTTCATTAGCTTTGGAGAGTGATTGAAACTCATTTTAGACAATGTAAGTCTAAGATTTTAACATAACCAACAAAACTACATGTATATCATAAATAAGTACGAGAAAAAAATAATTAAAGTTTATATTTACGATTAACAGAGAAATAACATTAAGGAAACTGAAGCGATAAGAATCAAAACAATAGAAATAACATGAATGATTATCTATTATTTGTTAAAAATATGAGGTATATGGATTGCTTGAATATTCTTTATTGACTATTAAATACATTAATAGAACATGACATGTTCATTGTCCAGTGGATTATTATACAACCTCTTAATTTTAAGCTTTCAATTTACACATTTCACTGTTAACATTTATTAAAGATGGAATGCACATTTTCATGCATATATTTAAAGCACAAAGCACTAAAGTGAAGTGATATGTATGTAAATATGAAAATTTAGGTATGAGATATGTAAATATCTAATAATTGTGTGTTATATATCTAAAAATGCTTACAAAATCATTCTCCTGCACTTAAATGATCTTTAACAGTTTATAAGCATATGGCTTGATTTATAAAATAGCTAATATTACAATGATGAATTTCAGGAAGACATTTGTGATATTTATTCAAGTTCATATATTTGTCATCTCACTTCTTCATATGCACTTGTTTATGCTACTAAGGAAAAATAAAAATTAAGAATCTTAAATCAGCAACCCCAAGCATGAAATAATACAATCAAACATAGAAAAGAAAAATAAAACATTAAAATGATAATATTTAGGAAAAATAAGTTATTCATGATTGTATCTAAGAGAAGTGAGATATTAAGACACACATCATATATTCAAACTTGCAAATAAGCACATACACTAGAGTGTGAGTATATGATATGTGTGGAAGAATAAGTTTTCATACATATCAAATATTCACAATCGCAAAGAAGTTTAAAGGAAACTTCTTACGTGATTTGAGCAAATTCAAGAGTTTGAGGAAATGAGTGAAAGAAAATAATATTAAGTCCCAAATTAGATATTCACACTTGTAGATCAAGGCATAGGTGGACAATTACAGAATAAATTTCAATAGAGCTTCTCATCTTAGTCGAGTAGCCACTGGGAGAGCTACAACTTCACACACTAGTTTTCACTGATCCAAATGGCAAACAAAGAGAGAAAGACTTATTTAAGTGATTGTTTCTAGGTAAAACAAATTATTTGTATGACTTTATCTAGAAAAAACAAGATGTTAAAACACTAATTATACATGCAAAATTGCAAATCAATGCCTAAATCAACAAATAACAAAAGAATCTTGAATGGAAGTTCTCACAAAAGGTGAGAAAATTTTAGATTTTGAGGAAATGTGTGGAAAAAAGTTGTCATTGTAGAGACTTAAGTTTCGAATTCAAAAAGTTGAGGGTTGTGTTAGGTAGTAGAAGAACAATGTAAAATTTGTGTGGAAAAATGTTGTCATTGTACAAACTTAAGCTCCAAATACAAAAAGTTGAGGATTGCGTTGAGTAGTAAACAAACAATGTAAAATTTGTTTAAAAAGCTGGTCATGAATCCATTAAATCCTTGTGTAAATGATAAAACGTCTCCAGGAAACAATGTGTTTTATTATCTAGATATGGCAAAAAATATTCAAGGGTCGTTACACCAACACCTTGGTGCGGTGTTAAATAAGTAAGGGTTCTCACATTGCGGAGGGATGCCGATAAAGAATTTAGTTCATGAAGTTAATATTAGGATATGATATTGGAATATAGATATTCTCACAGGTAAATTAATAGAATTAGTTGATATTATGGTTCATTGGAAGATAAATATTTTATGTGTTCATGAGATTAAATGGGTTAGAGAAAAGGTCAGGGAGATTGATAGCTTGTGTTTTAAACTTTGGTATTCAAGTAGAAGTTGCACTAGAAAAGAGTGTTGGTGCAATTATAAATAAGAGCTTGAAAGATATTCAAAAAATTAATAGATTTGGAGATAGAATTATAGCTCTAAAAATTGTTGTTGATGTTATGATTTTTAATGTTATAAGTGATTATGATTCACAAGAAGGTTTAGATCTAGATTCAAAAGAAAAAAATCTGAATTGACCTAGAAAAATTAATACAAATGATACATTTTGAGGAAAGAATTTTTGATAGAGGAAAATTCAATGGACATGTTGGTAGAGCGATAAAAAAAAAAAATCATGGAGGTTATGATTTTAGAGTGAATAATGATGAAGGTAGAATCATATTAGATTCTGCTTTAGTGTGTGATTTTGTTATTGTTAATACTTTATTTAAGAAAATACATGAGCATATTCTTACTTATAAGAATTGATCTAATAAATCACCAATTGATTATTTTCTTATGAGAAAAAGAGATCGTCAAGAATGTAAAGATTGTAAGGACATTCCAAGTGAAAAGTTAAGTATTTAACATTGATTATTAGCTATGAATTTTAAGATGAAGAGTTGTAATATAAATAATACAGGGAAACATTGTCACATAATTAGATAGGGAATCTAAAAGAAACAAAATAAAATTATTTTTATGAGTAAAATTCAACATTTTAATATTTGGTATGTTCATGAAGAAGTGAATTCTATGTGATCTAAAGTAACGAGTACTATTAAATAAGTGGCAAAAAATGTACTTGAAGACCCAAAAGGAAAATTTTTTATAAATAAAAAATAATTGATGGTGGAACGATAATGTGCAAGAAAATATAAAATATATGAAGTTGTGATATGAAAATTAATTTAAATGTAAAATCTTATAGAACTGAGATAAATATAAGGTGACGCATATGAATTCTAAGAGAATAATTTGTTTTGATAAAAATTCCATTTTTAGTAATCTTTATAATAGATTAGATATTAAAGAGGATAAAAAAAATTTGTATAAATTAGCCAAACAAAGAGAAACAAAAAGAAAAGATTTAATTCAAGTAAAGTTTATTAAAGATGCAATTAAAAAAGTGCTTTCTTAGATGAATATATTCAAAATATGTGTGAAAGCTATTTTAATAACCTTTTGAATGAATTTTATGAAAAGAAGATCGATCTTAATGATCTTAGCATCGTCAATAATAATAAAACATTTTATTTTTATCACGCATTAATGAGAAATAAGTCGAGGAGACTTTAAGGATAACCCAGGGAGAAAATTAACTAGGATCTGATGATATCCCAATTGAAGTGTGGAAATATTTAGAAAATTTGGGAATTTCTTGGCTTACTAAACTCTGTAATATTATTTTAAAATGTAAATAAGGGTATTTTAAGAACAAATAGGATGCATAGAAGTGTCAAAATTATATAAAATTTAAGTTGATGTGTCATATTTAAGGGTAATTATACATAAGTTAAGACTTGATATGAAGATTTCTCATAATCAGTTTGGATTTATGCGAAGCAGGTCTACCATAGAAGCTATACGTTTATTGAAAAGTTTGATGGATAAGTAAAAAGAGAATAAGAAGGATCTACGTATGTTTTTTGTTAATTTAAAAAAAATCTTACGATAATGTTCAAAGAGAAGTCCTTCAGATAGTTCCATAAAAGAAAGATGTTGATATGACTTATATTCAAGTCATTAAAGAAATGTATACTAGAGTTGTACTTGCATTCAAACAAAAGCAGGATTGACCAAGAATTTTTTTATTTTAGTTGGATTACATTGGAGATCAACTTTCAGCCCATATCTTTTTGCTTTAGTTATGGATGCTCTTATTGGACATTTACAGGAGGATGTACCTTGGTGCATGTTTTTCATTGATGAAATCCTCCTTGTGGATAAGAGTAGAGAAATAGTTTAGGAAAAAACTTAAATTATTGAGATCTACATTGAAGTCTAAAGACATTCATTTGATTAGATCTAAAATTTAATACATGACATGCAATTTTAGTAGTAGTAGATCTTTGTGGTAGAGTTGTAACTATGGGTGATCAAATCATTAAAAGGTGTGAACGTTTTAAATATATTGGGTATATTGTTCAAAGTGATGGTATTGAAGTGGAGGAATGCATTAGGCCTATTGTGCAATAAAAAAAGTACTTCTAAAATTGAAAGGAAAATTTTATAAGATGTTGGTGAGACCTACAATGCTCTATAGCGCATAATGTTAGCATTTAAAAGAGAAGCATAAAACAAAGTTAAGTGTTGCTAAGATGAGAATGAATTGGTGGATGAGTAGTCAGTCACTTAGAGAAAAAAATGCAAAATGAATATATTCGATAGGGTTGGTGTAGCTCTAGTGGCACACAAGGTTAGAGAGCGTCATTTTAGATGGTTTGGTCACATTAAACGCCGACCATCTGATAATCTGGATGGGAGAGTATATGTTTTAGATTTGTCTTATGTTAAAAATGACGGAGGAAGACCTAAAAAAGACTTTGGCATATTGTATAAAAAATTATCTTAATCTTTTAAAATTAAATGAAAATAAGGCACTCAATAGAACACAATGGAGAAAAAGGATTCATGTAGCTTATCCCACTTAGTGGGATGAGGGCTTGCTGTTGTTATTATTGTGACATGTGTGGATAAATAGAATATTAAAATCCATATTCACACATGTAAATAATGAAATAAAAAGCAAATTATAGAATAAATTTCAATGGAGCTTCTCACTTCAGTCAAATAATAACTGGGAGAGCTATGGCTCCCCACACATGTTTCATTGAGGTGGTTTATATTCACGATGACAAGAAGAGGAGAATATTAGATATTACGATCTGCTTTCGCATATAAGTGGAGTAAAAAAAAGTATTTTAGTAGGGGCATACATTACTGACTTTCAAAATACCTTTAATTATTTTCATCAAATTTAGATAGATTAAGTTGGAGTCAGAGAGGTCGTTGTAGCTGGAGAGATTGTTAGAGCAAAGGATGAGAGATAAAGAAGGGATGGGAGGGGAGTCATATTTTTTATCATATTTGCGACAATTCGTTAAGATGCTTAGTTAAAACTTGATATTGAATTAAAATTTAATATAAATTATAATTAAAAATAATTTTAAATTAAATAAAGAGTGATCAAATACTTATTTAAAATTAAATTATTTTTGTTTTATTAACTAAATAATTACAAATTAAAAGAAAACAAACTTAAAAAAATAATCCAAAATTTAACATTTTAGCTTCAAAAAATTAATATACACTCCTTAGAAAAAGCGGGAGAGCCACACCTTTGGGCAACTGGACGTAGGTTGTCGCAACTGCCTACACTTGTTGTCGTGCTGATGTATGAGCGGGCGTTGGTGGCTGATATGGGGCAATGAATGGTGCATGAGTGGTGTGCACATTAGGTCGTCTCCTCCACTGATTGTTTTTCTTACACTGCTTGCTTAACCAGCTTTGTTCCCTCTAGTCAGATCCCTTCTCCTGGTCTCTTTGAGCGACCGATCATCATTCACCATTCAGCTTCTTACATGACGGTCATCCCTCATCCGCATATTTCTTCTTTGATGCCGACCGAGTACTCTCATGTTTCTTCTTCTTTTCACCCATGGGATTACAGAGTCTCTCAGTCAAAAGCTCGAAGAACTTCAATATAGCTTCTTTGCTTGCGGGTTTCTTGTCACTCACCATCATTGTCTTCTGTAAAAAAAATGACTGAATGGTAGAAAATCCAAAAAAAATAGTGATGAAAAAGCGTTGATCACACCCTATTTTTAGGGAATAAAGACACAAAAATTCAGAGAATTTA
This sequence comes from Phalaenopsis equestris, assembly GCF_001263595.1. Lineage (NCBI taxonomy): Eukaryota > Viridiplantae > Streptophyta > Magnoliopsida > Asparagales > Orchidaceae > Phalaenopsis > Phalaenopsis equestris. The sequence goes on along the minus strand of NW_018164718.1, from coordinate 1,946,615 downwards.
ATTATTAGAATTACTTATTACAAAATTAATTAAGTAATTTTTTTCATTTAGTTATCTTATTATTATCACAGTTGTTATTTTCAAGAAATAAGCGACACATGAAATTAAATATGTACATAAAAAATATGACTGCACGAATCTCAAAAAAATTCAATGGATCTCGCAAAAAAGATATTATAGGACTATATCAGGATTGTTGAAAGCTGGAGGCGTCAAATATCATTTGATTTAGTTAGACTCATAGGTCGAACGAACGAAAGTACAGCCGAATGAAAGAACATTATGCACCTGAATAGCCGTCTACAATTAACTCTCCCAACTGATTTTGGAATTCTTCACGAAGATGGTCAAATGACAACCCACAATATCTTTCCAATCCTCTATAAAGACCCCTTATCGAAAAAAGAGTTGTCTGTCATATTACGATAATGCAACCTCTGCTTATGGTCTAAGTTCACTCCAATAATAAGAGAGTCTTTATGGGGGATTTTCTCGAGAAGATCAACCAAAGACCTTCTAGCCGATCGAATGATTATTAGACGATCGTAAAATGGTGCCAAGAACAATTACAAATATTATGAATATGTTTAGGGTGCCAAACAATTATGAATATAAAACGGTGCCAAGAATAATTACAAATATTAAAGGGTCCTAGAGTCAATTATAAATATGTAAATATGTAATAGTATAAGAATTACTCATGACTTGAAACAAAGACAAATACCACAAATTTTTATTCCCGTTCAGCCCTTCAACGCGAGCTGTTCGCTGCTCTTAACTAGCAGAACGAGAGCTGTTCGCGAACGAGTCGTTTTGACATCCCTAGTTCCAAAGCGCATTCCTATTTCCAGCTTCTGCAATTCATCTGAAGTTAGCCTTCCTCCGATCGGTCTCTCTCGAGTCCTATACGTCGATGGCGGGAATTTTAGCTCGTCGCTCGCTGGAAGTTTTCCGTGCTCGACAGGCGGCGGTAAAGATCGATTTCTTCTCTCCCATCCTTACTTTTAATGATTCTATTAACTGCCGCTCCCTCTATAATATCTCTGAAATTCGTTTGAGCAACAAAAAAACATTCCCGTGCATTTTTTTTTACTGAATTACAGCGGCGCACAGTGATGTTTTTTTTTTTTGTTAAGTGACTCTGGCTGCTTTGGTCAGAGGTTTTGATCCTTTTGCCGCTAATAAAAATGCGCGTGAGTGATAAATCTTGAAAGTTAATATTGAAAGCATGTTGAACTGATGAAGATTATCGAAGTGGCGGGAGCTTCTTAAAATGAAGAATAATATACCAAATCGAGTGTAGTGGCTTGTAAAAAGGCACCCCGAGTGATAGGCTTCATCTATTTTTTTTTATTTTTGGGAAGTTTTTCTGTTGGGATAATGGTAAAATGGATGTGCGACAAAACTGGAAAGTATAAATAGAGAAATGGTTATGTAGATGGGATATTTGGGGGTGATATTTATTGAAGATGAGATGGTGGATTTGTGACTTAGGTAATTTTAATATGTAAAAATGCACCAACAATACTTTTTGATAGGCATTGTACTTATTAGACCATATGGGCATATCTAAACCATCCTCGCCTGTTTCTCATTTTTTTAGAACTTTGATGGGCATAAATTCTATTTCAAGTGCTTTTCAACATCATAATATTTCATAATCTGAATTCAAAGTCTTAGCTTGGCCCAACCTAACCAAAATATGTTAATACAATTTAGTTGAGCCAACTTAATCTAACTTGAAGAAATGAACCATTAAATGCTAATTTGCAGATTGAGTTGGGTTTGGGCATGACTATATTTATAGGACTTCATTCAATTATATTTCATGTGAACCTAACCTGATTTGAGAACTGGCTTGTTTTTATGCTTTGTAACCAATTTATTGTGAAACAATGCGACAGGAGATGCCTTTACACCATTTATAATTGATTACTTGTAAATGTTCAGTTCATTGAGGATCTTGAGTTTTGTAATCATTTCGAGCCTATGGTTGTTTGAGATATAAATTTTAGTATGTACCATTTTCTTTGGTCTCGGCAAAGTAGTCATTTATAGACTCAAACTGTTTTAGAAAGTTGTGGATCGATTCTAGACTGATAACAGTTATATGCTTAAGCAAAAAATTATTAATTGAATACAATTTAATGTTTGTTAGCGATAGGCATTGTTAGAAAGTTTCATGCCATGGCCCAACAAAATTATAGCCAGAAGGAGGTGAGGATTTAAGATGTTAAGTGTTATTAGTGTCAAAAATTTTGGTGAGACAGGTTTGGGTTGGCTAGGACGTCACTTGCAAGTGATGCCTCACATTGAATTTTGGTAAAAGATGAGCTTGGGTTTACTAGTCTAAAACTAATGCTAGATTTACTACTTGACACTTTAAGAATACCATGAAATGTCATATATTTGCAGGAAATTAAAAGAAAGTTGAAAAAAAATAAAATGATGTTATGGGTAAAGATTGCTTTGTCATGTGGTTAAAAAATAAGAACGAGGAGGGATGAAAAATAAAAAAGGTTTAAAGTATAAAATTGTTGATCTAAATAAAAATTCTTATTAAATGAGCATATTTATTAAAAATTCTATATATTAATCTAAAAAGTAAAATTTTGTAAGTTTTAATGAAGATTCATACAATGATTTCAAATGTGCGTTTCAAAGCTCAATATGAGGTGAAGTGCTAGTAGTCAGCTTCATCTCAGAGTTGCAAGATGACTATGCGCGAATCAGGAGCTTTGTGTGAGAACTATTCTGGCACGCTTCGAAACGAAATGTTGCTGTGGAGCGGATTTGGTTCGACAAAGTGAAACAATGTAGCAGAAATTCAATGAAGCGATACATTTTGGTATAGGAGGTTTGCAATAGGAAATAATAGATTGCTCGTTTGGGGCTTTTTTTTTTCATCTTAGCGGTTTGACCTTGATATATGCCACACAAAAGAGTAGACTAATGATAATCTTGGGCATTCAATTAAATCAAGCAGGTTGCCTTGGTCTTCGACATGTGAAGGAGTGACAGACATACGTAGCTTCCAACTTGATTTGTAGTTTTTCTTCGTCTAATTAGCTCATAGGATAGCGTTCCCAATGACTTGACTTGAAATTTTATTAGATTATTTATGCTTTAAAATCTAGACTTTCGTATGAATTAAAGAGTTTTTCTACAAATCTTATATTTTTAATTATCACAAAAAAACTATTTAGAAATTTTAATTTGCAAGTTACCCTTAAAGTTTGCCTTCAAGTTAGATATGCGTGTCGTATTTTTTATATTCTATATAAAGTTTTATGTTATCTAATAAACACATCTTGTTTTATAATTGTCAATGAATATCATTACTTGCTTTAGTTATATATAAGTTATGAGAGTTTTGGTTAACAAAACTTCCGTTTTGTTTTGCGATTTGAAGAAAAATAAATTCTTGTGCATTGTGTTTTGCTCTTTGAAAATATTGGATGGTTATAAATAGATTTTTAGGTTTAGATGTGATTTTTATTTGGATCTAGATTAAAATTTTGCTTGACAAACTTCTTAATGAAATATTTAAGATTAGGATGATTTGAATAAGTGGGGTAATAATTTTACACCAAAATTTATAAAAAGGATAATCTTAGAATTATTGCAATTATAGGAGAGTTAATATTATGAGTCATACAATTAAGTAATGGAAGATGTTAATGGAATATAAGCTCACGAATATCACATAAATATCAGAGAATTAATTTGTTTCTTTTCATATGGATCTATCATTTATATATTTTTTTCCAAGGAAATTAATGAAAAAATATAATAGGCAAATAAATTTTTTTTTAATTTTTGTTGATTTTTAACTTTTCGGAAATCATATTGAATACAATAATACTTTGTGTGATGCGTATTGACCCGAAAAAGTGCATATCAAATGCATATTGAGTATTATAGACAAGTGTGATGGAGCCCTGATTACGATTAGTAGTGGTTTTTAGTTGTTTGATTGCTGTCAATTGTAAGGATTATATATTAGGACCAATATTAAACTCATACCTTTTTATAATGTTTACGAACTTATTTCAAAGTGATATATAGAGTGTGGTTATTGCAAATGGCATGATTCTACTAGTTTGTACCTCTATGAAATGAGTGTAGGTTAGAAGAACAAAGAATATTTTTTTGAAGATAAGAGGCTTAGAATTACTAAAATGAAGACCGATTATGTGTAATTTAATTGGTAATGAAATTAATTAGATAATTTTGATGAAAGGCCAAGTGAGACATAATTGTTGTATGCCCGAGTCTTAGAGCTATCATATAAAGAATAAAGAAAAACAAAAATAGAAATTTTGGGGTTAAGTGTAGTTAAATTGAATGTATAAATTTCAAATTTCAAATTTCACGGATGTATGAATGTATCCAGCAATACCAAATTTCATTACCAACTTAGTTAAGTGAAATACTCAAAATTGTAATACCAAATTTCACGGATGTATGAATGTATAAATTTCATTAAATTGTAATTTGATCAACTGTATTGTATAGGTCTGAGTAGTGGCAATCAAATTAAATGTCATGTTGGGATTCATACAAAAATATATAAAGTGATGTATTTTGATATATGTTATTTGTAGATTTCATATTGTAATATCTATCCTCTATATTTAATTCAATTTTTTTTATTGGTTATGAAGATGCTTATAAAGAACTATTGGATCGAGGCACTTTGATGTCTACTATATGAAGATGATAGTTTTTTTAGCTTAGAATTTTGTTAAAGTAGGTGAAAATTTCGAACAAATAAATGCACATTTAGTAGATAATAGCTTAGGAATAGTAGAATAAAGATTCAGTGTATTATGTGTAATTTTCGTTATAATGGTATTTTCAATGAGGAGCCAATATTGTTAGAGGATTAATCGATCACATCTAAGTATATGGGATCTATTAAGGATAAGCATAAATGGAGTTATAAATTCTATAATTAACTTTGTGCTGTTAAATTGGAGAAGCTTTCCAAGAATGCTAAATGATAAGAAAACCGTTTTATGCTAAAATGAAATTCAAGCAATACTGCATGAGTTTCATGAAGACTTAAAGGCAAAATTTTGAAATTACAATTAGAGCAACAATATTGTATGACTATGAGTCTTGGCTATAAATGTCATTAATAAATAAGTTGAATATAGTACAAATGAGAATACTAATATGGATATGTGGTACACTTATGAAAGATAAGTTTAGAAATAATTAAAATGGAAACATGGTTGATAGTAGCAACTATTGAAGATCTGGTTTGGAAAATAGAGACACCATCGTATGGGTAAATAAAATAAATGTGGAAGAATTTTGACGAAATAAGTTATACCAATGCTAACTTGAATTAATTTTGTGCAAAATAGAGTTAACACCTTATGTAACACTCAACGCAAATGAGTGAGGAATGAGGTTTGATAAAATTAATCCCAAGTATTTTATCCTGGCCTTTTTTATCTTAATAAAAATTAATAATGACAAATTACTAGTATTCTGTTCTTCATGCGTTTTTTTTTTGTATATCATTTTGATATACCTAGATTCATTGAATATCAACAATTCTTTGTCCTTACTGAAGACGAAATTGATCGTGTTTTGAACCTTAAATCAGTTTTACTAGAAGTACCTTCAAGTTCATTTTGGAAGTGTAGCTCAATGTATAGAAGAGCTCCATTTCAACCAAATGTTGTTTAAAACATAAATCAAAAGCTTCTATGAGTTATTAGATTTTTCTTTAAGTACAAGCTCCAAGTGCTCGAACCATTTAGTTAGAAATATCATTTTTTCTTATGCTGGCTTTCGATGTTGTTAGCTTTCTTGTTTTTTGTTTCTAGTTTTTATTCCAAAATAGTTCCTCTTCCTCTAGTTGAAATTTATATTCGATAGAATGAGTGCTTCATTTTTTCTTATTTTATTATTCCTTTTTTTTTTGCAGAATTTTTAGTTCTCTATCAAGTTTCATTTTCTTAATTATTGTAAGAATCTTTTTATAGTGAACTGAAATGCTAATAATGGAGCATGGATTACTTCTTGCACGTTGATGCTAAGTTTTAGCGTACATGGATTATGGTATCTAATTAGTCATCGAATTTTAAATTGAAGCATGACTCTTTACTGATGAAAGGAATATGGACAAGAAGTTATAATGTTTTGTGCATTTTGGTCATGGCACTGATGTATGTTGTCGATCATTAAGCATTTAAAATTGAATGTGTAAAAGAGAAGACTGTTGTATTGTATTTTGTATTTAATTAATGTTCTTGTCAGCGTATGATATAAAGTTTCATGTTTTTCACTTAACTAAGTAGGAGAGTGCAGAAGTGCGCTGATGCTTCAAGTTGTTTTATGATGTGTTCTATTCTTATCTTCTATTTCAAGTATTTTTGTCTAAAATCATTCATGTATTTGTTTTCTAGAATTTTATTCATATGAAATGTTTAGAAAGAAAGGTGCAGGGATTCCTGTTGTTAGTTCATTTGTTACATATGCTACATGTTTTGAAACATGTTAAATGATATATATTGTTTATTTATTGTAGGTTCTTGCTGGAGCACCTGCATCAGCTATATATGCACGAGGGCTTGGCTATAGTTCACATTCTAGACACACAAGATTAATGATTAAAGGTGATGTTTCTAATCTAGCCTATTTCAAGGAAGTTTGTGTTTTTTTTTTTAAATTAAAAACTTAAACAGCTTTTTCATTTTTAAGAAAGAAAAATTACCGGTGAAAATACGATATAAAAGAGTGAAACCAAACTGAAGTGAAAGAGGAACTGAATTCTCAAATGGTCTTACAAAAGACATGCTGAAAAGTTCTATTTGGATGCTTGAAAGTAAATCTTGCCTATAATTTTATTGATCATGATGATGTTTCCTTTGACATTGTTGATTGTAAAGAAGTCAGATTAATAATTTCAAATAAAAAGTTTTGTACATATTTTTTCTTGTTAGAGAAGCATCTACCATTCCTTTCCTAAGAATAATGCTAATGGAGGAGAAGAAAACGCTTTAAAGCTCATAGAATTTATTCTTGGTAAATTCTTTTCCTCAGTTCGCAAAATTTAAGTCTATGCTATCAATAGGGTTGTGTAGCATCCAATTTTGAAAAAACAGAAAAAACTTTGGCAATTGTAAAACATACCATATATATGCATGCATGTGTGTGTGTGTGTGTGTGT
>NW_018164718.1:1930429-1939416 GCF_001263595.1 Phalaenopsis equestris | reverse complement strand
TATAATATATATATATATATATATATATATATATATGACAGTGATAAGCCTTAATCCTTCCCTAGTCTGCATTTCCCTCTTCCGTTCCTGTTGCTGCTCATGGGCTGGACCAATTTTCATGCGAATTGGGTGCTGGAGAGTCAGAAGGGAGGTTGTAGCTTGCAGGAGGTGGAAGTGTTGGCTGGAGCGATGACCTGCAGCTCCTGGTTGCGGTTTGGGCTTTTGGGGGAAGGAAATACTGCAATTAAGGAGCATTGGAAGAAATTGATTAAGGCATTTGAAATATATGTTATTATGCTTATGAATTTGCAATTGGTTACATTAATTTACGAATTTCCTTAGATGTGAATAGTAATCTGGGTAGAGAATTACCATTCTTGTGAAGGCATTTTTAAGAGAAAACTGATATTAATGATTGTGTATGGTAAGTAATTGGGTAGGAAACACACACACTTCTATAATAAATTTTGTCAAAATACTAATAAGTTGAATGTATTTTTTTCAGCTTCCTATGAAACTTGTTGGCTGTTTTGTTTTAATAGAGGGCGAGTTTTGGTTGGCTGCTAAGTAAAAAGGGAATAGAGGAAAGTATTGGTGAGTTGGTGATGGAGGGAAGTCTTTTTGAGGTTATATTTTATAAGTGAATTATATTATAGTTAAAATACAATATAAGCTAAGAATTCATGAAATCCTAAAGGTTTATGTTTCCATGTGGTTTATAATAGGCGGTGAGCTTAATGTGAGATCGGGAAAACTTGTTGTTCTGTTTCATCGATTTAGGTGAAATAATATTTTACTGACTTAAGAAAAATAACTTTGCAGGTTTTCATGTGATCATGTTTCACAATTGTATTTATGATTTTTTGCATATTTTGCATGAATACTTGTATAGACTATATGAATGCAAATATGATTTGTCACTTATGATATTTATAATTTTAATATTCTAATGAATATGATGAACATATTTATAAAATCATTGATTGCATGTATTTATTTATTATGATTTATGCATATGATATATGAAATATTATGATGAATGTTTTTTACTGGAATTATGATTAAATAAATGTCACTAGTGATGTTATATAAAGAGATGTCACAAGTAATATTATATGTAGGCTATTACATAAATACAAATGATAGGAAGCAATGAGATTCCCAACTTCTGACATTTAGACGAAGACAAAACTCTTGGAATTGTTGAGATCAGACAGGAACAAAATGTAGAGAACCGCTGGTATCAAAGGGGCTAGCTGCTATGTTGGGAGGGGCCCAACCTTTATCGATAGTTTATGTAGCATTCGAGTTGGGTGACCACCCAGTTAATTGATATGACATGAAAATAATCAAGATCTATACAATCTCAAGTGACAGTTTTAATTTGACTTTATATGATTATGAAATCTTGTGTATATGATTTTGATTTGCACATGAGTGAAATGTATGTTTGACCCAATATCTACTGTTTACTATGTTTTTATCCTTTAATTTAAATGTGTAATATGGTTACAACATGTTTTACTCGGCTACAATTTACTATGCTTTTTATTTTATTTGATTGATATGAATTCAACATGTCTATATGTATGTTCTTCTGTCACGCATATGAGCTACCAAGATCATGCATGTTGTTTCATTTTTCATTTAGAAAGTCATTTTTTCGTCTCTCTATGTTGTATATGTTGTGGAATTTCAAGAAAAGTGTAAGGAGCTCTAAAGTGAGTAGTCAGGTGTGACGTGTAGAACTTTTGCCCTGTATAGTTTTGGAGGTTTTATAGATTTTTGGGTACATGCTTTTATTATTTTGATTTAGTAGTTCTATTTTAAAAGGATTTATGTAGCCATGTAGCCGACCCCACATTTATGTAGCCGACCCCACATAGTGAGATTAAGGCTTTATTGTTGTTGTTGTTGTTGTGGTGATATGATTTTCACGCTTTTAAGTAAATGTGAATGTTAATGAATTATGAAATGAAATGTATAATGTGCTTTTGCGGTGATTTAGTTTGACTAGTTCATCATCAAGCTGGTTTTAATTATGCAAGTTAAGATAATTGCTCTTGAGAATTTAGTCTGACCGACTAGTCTACCATTGTCGCACCACAGTTGGCCTTATAAAGGGATCATTTGCATTGTGATTAAAAGTGGTATCAGAACCAAGTTATTAGATGAAAAGAATGACGGAAGCTTGTTGGATTTAAAAGAAGTAAGAATGAAATTAAATACAAATTGATTTATGCAGAACTATATGTTGATTGATTTGGGGTGGGTAACTCATATGACTTAAGGTATCATACATGCATGACACAATTACTATGTGATAAATTATAGATAAATGTCTGAGGATGAATAAAAAAAAACCGAAGGCCCACCTTTTAGGCTAATTGCATAATAAGAAAGGCATGTTGAAAATGATTCAAATAGAAATGATATTCGGAATATGGCAAATAAAGAAACTAAAGTCATTGAATTACATGACATTGATCAGTCGATATCACAAATAGTTGATTGAAACATCTTCTACCGGCACAGGACCCACAAATCTGAAAATGGTGCAGGAGTTAAACGACGTTTGAAGATCTTTTAGACATTCAAGCTATCTGTATTTAAAGGTGTCAGTGGCCCTAAAACTTCCCAAGATTGGTTATTGAAGATTGAAAATATTATGGAGGGCATGATTTGTCCAGAGAATTGGAGAGTGGTGCTAGCCACTTTTACGTTAGGAGGTGAAGCAAAGAGGTGGTGATATGCATAACATAAAGGGAAATTTCAGCTAATACAACTTTCATAAATTCAGCGGAATGATTTTTTTAAAGTTTTCAAGGATTGGTTCATTCCAACGTCAGTTAGATTAGCTTTACAAGTTATATTCTTCAATCCAACTCAGAGGTCCAAGACAATGTGTAATATGAGATAAAATTCACATCTCTTTTCATATATGCACCACACTATTTCAGTACCCAGAAAGAAAAATGTTACAGATTTTTGCGCGGTTATTGAGATTGATTGAGATTATCTTTGGCTCCTTTTGAAATAATTATTTCTCAGGCTAGTTGAAAGAGTTAGAAAAATTGAAAACAGACTGAATTTCTTCAATCAACGTTGACAATCTCAAACAACACGCGAAAGCATAATCTTTGAAAATTTAATTTTTATTTTAACTTTACCCTTTAAGGTTGAATCTTTGAAATTTCTTATACTTTATGCTTTTAACTTTAACTTTCATCTTAGGAGCACAATCAAAACACAACCTAACACACCCCCGCCTAATATTATCTCTTTGGCATAGAGGTTTGTGATTTAAATTATACGATTGTTAGAGGTGAAAATGTGTCTACTCGCTCCTAATTGATATTCTCTCGATGACACAGTGGTTAGTGATCTAAACATCAAAATAGGCCATAATGGTAGAATAAGATAAACACGCACGGATACATTTGTGTCCCCTATCTGTACTATGAGAGGGTGAACTCTTTCTCTTTGTATCCACATACAAGCAATCATATATACACTATTTAATTCGTCATAATATACTTTCATTCTTATGAGACGCTTTACATTTATCCGCTAAATGAATAAATGCATTCTTACAGAATCTATGTTATGAAATAAATTGATTTTTGCTTCTATACTAGCATTTATATGTCTTGTAATAATTTATATATGCACATCTACTATAATTTAATTGTCATTCACTAATCTAATGATTTTATAAAAAAATCATTATGCAACTATTTAACATGCATAATTTTCTATTTAACAATTTAAAAATTTTATTATAATCTAGATTTCAATGGAACATACCATAAGTGAAATCAAACATACATTTAGAAATAATGAAAATTATTGAAATTTAGAAATATAATTACTCACCTTAGTCCTGCTTGAAATCAAATATTCAAATTTTTCGTATCTTGTAATCAATTAGTCTTAAATATTGATTCATGCCAATAATTAATATGATCTGACTTTAATATTATACTAAACAACAAAAATTAAATTAATAAATTTAAAACTTTAATTTTAGTTAGCTTAAGCCTTGTCTACTCCTCATTTCAAACCAAATATTAAATATTCTTAACCTTCAGATTTATACCATTAATTTATAAAACAATAATCATTATGTTTCAAGAAATATGCTGAATTCCAAAGGAAGAATTAGACTCTAACCTTCACTATTTCAAAATTTCTCGATCACAATTTGAAATTTGCTCCATTTTGATTTTCTAACATTAATTGACATGAATCTAATTAAGATTTTACTATTACATTAATTTAACTAAATTCGAAAATAATAAACAAATAAAATAATTAAAAATTAAACCTTTTACTCACCTCAAAAGTTTTGGTTCGAATATAAACTTCTGCACGAGTAGCTTCTTTTCCTTCTTCTTTATTTGAACCTGCACATGACACAACATGCAGCTTTAGTTTAGTCTTCCTGCAAGCATAGCTCTCTTCTCGAATTTTAATATTTTTTTTGTAATGAAATGTTAAATTATTTCATAACAAGCATCACATACTCATGAGTAATTGAATTTATTTAATTTAATGTTCATTAAACTTATTAATTTGGTCACTTTGGTGACTAACAAATTCCTTCATAGAACAACACACGAAGCATCAATCGTTTCGTCTTCTTCCTCTCCGTGAGACACAAATTACACGGCGCTTGCACGAATCGTCTTCCTATTCCTAGACACACACAAGCACACCTAGGTTACGAGGCCTCCTTTTTCACCCCCGATCACATATATTTTGCCTTCCCTCGTTCAATATTGGTGTCGGCAGGCGACTTTTCCTTCCTTTACACCTCAAAGTTGAATGTTGTCCTTTGTTTCAGCTATGTCGCCTTTCCTTCTAGGTTTCAAAACTCTCTCACCTCTTCCTCCTATCTCTCTCTCTCTCTCTCTCTTCTTCGTTCTATCATTTGATTCTTTTCGAAAGAGACATTCTTCTCCTAAGTAGAAACCTCCTATATGGCTATGATCAAGCCGATGTTTCAATTTAATTAATTAATTATTAATATTATTTTTTCAGTTATTACACACTTGAGCACTAATTGTGGTTGTATGATGAATTAAAATTTACATTCAGATAAACTCAAATCTACTATTTTTTTTCACTCTAATGTTGCAATGTGAAGAATAACAAATTTTGTGCTGGCTCGAATGAAATTCATGATGGATAAAAAGCAGTGTAATGAGGCCAATTCAGCTCAGAAACAAAATTCTCTTTGCTGTTGTTTGATTTCGATCCATTTAAAATTGAATTAAACTGGTTTCGAGTGGGCATACAGTCAGCTCAAAATCAGATTAATAACATTTCTACTTGGACTCTTATTGCCTTTTCTTGAATTTGACTGCATATATTTTCTTGACTTTTTTTCAGGTATATTTTGTAGTTCAGTAGTTTGTTAGTTATGTAAATTATTCTATTTATTTTATTGATAAGAACAGATCTACAAATCTGTTGCATGATTTATTTTGTAGTGTATTAGTTCTTTAGCTCTTGTTAGTTGTGTTATCGGTTTGATGTATGTTGATGTTATTCGTTTGTAATTATGCTGTATTGTAGTAGCATAGCTGTTGTTCAATCAATTCTTTCCCCTATCGGAACAGATTTGAATATGATTGATCTTCCTTTTTATTATTGTTATTCAATTTTTGCTTGTTATTTTGTTAATGGGATGAAAATAAATCTAACTATATACGCTTTATGTTTTTTTTGGTTAATTTTATTACAGTAATTTAGTATTTCTGTGACTTGTGTTAATGTTATTTGGTTTATTTTATTGATAATAATAAATGTACAATTTTGTTGTTATCATATTCTGTACTTTAGTAGTTATTTATAGTTTTGAAGTCCATACCTTTTGAACTTCATTAATTCTGTCATTGGCTTGATGCAGCTCTAGTTTGGTTGTGTGGATGCTCGTCGTTTGTATTTTGACGAGTTGTAGCAACATTGCTGTTTTTCAAATTTTTTGGTATGATATGGGCAGATTTGCACGGTTATCTGACTTTTTTTTTTGTGTTTTGATTATTTGTTGACTGAAAGCAACAGATGTATACAAGCATGGCTCATCTTCTGTCATGCCATTCGATTAACTGATGGCCTTATGGCATCTCAATTTTTTTGGCATTAATTATTGTGGCTGTAGTATGTGTTAAAATTTACATTTAGAGAAACTCAAGTCTGCCACTTTTTTTCCTTTCTTATGTTGCAAAGAAGAGTAGGCAAAATTTGAGCTGGCTCAAATGGAACTCAAGATGGATAGAAATTAGTTTAATCAAGCCAATTCAACTTAATATCAAAACTTTATTTGCTGTGATTTGATTTCGATTGATCTGAAATTGAATCAAAAGCAGGTATACAATGGGCTCAAAATCCAATTAATATCAGCCCTACTTGGGACTCCTTTTACTTCTCCTTGAATTTGACTGCATGTATTTTCTTGAATTTCTTACATGGTATATTTTGTCGTTTTGTTGTTCATTAGTTCTGTAAATTATTCTATGTTATTCTATTTATTTTATTGATAAGGACAAATCTACAAATATGCTATGTCATGGTTTATTTTGTAGTTCAATAGTTCTATACCTTTTTTTAGTTATGTTATTGGTTTCATGTGTTTTGATGTTATTCGTTTGTAATTATGCTGTATTGTAGTAGCTTTTGTTGCTTTAATATGATTCGTCTTTTTTTTATTATCTTATTCGATTTATGCTTATAATTTCATAGTGGAATGGAAACAGCTGTAGCTATATATGCTTTATAATTTTTTTGTTGGTTTGACCGTTCAGCAATTAGTAGTACTCTAATTTATGTCAATGTTATTTGGTTTATTTTATTGATAATAATGGATATATAATTTTGCTATTATCATGTTTTATTTTGTAGCTCGGTATTTATTTTATATTTTTTTTGTTAATACTTTTTGATCTTCGGTAATTCTGCTATTGGATTGATTTAGTCTAGTTTGCTTTTGTGGATGTTATTCATATGTAATTCTGACGTGCTGTAGTTGTATTGCCGTTATTCAATTTTTTTTTGTTTGATGAGAATGTATTTGCACAACTTTTCTTTTTTGGTTTGATTATTTGGTCACTGAGAGGAACAGATCTATAGAATCATGACCCATCTTAAATCATATTATTTGATTAAGTAAGGGCTATAGGATGTCTCCAATTTTTTTGCATTATTTTTATTTAATTTTTCGAGCTGACAAGGTTTAACAGTTTGTGATGATAGTTGCTTAGCTGGTTCACTTGTTTGGCGGTTCCAGACGTTGATGCACAATAATGAAGCTTGAAGTTTGAGATTTGAGTGCACTTAGGCAGTGTTCCAATTTTGTCATAATTTTTGGCTATGTTTGTCATTTTTCTAAGTTGTAACTGATGCCGTATTTTATAAATTATAATAAATAACTTTGTTATTTTTTATCCTGTGGACATTGGACCCCTAATTACCATTGTAGGATGAATTAAAATTTACATTTAGGAAAGCTGAAATCTACCTTTTTTTTCCTTCCTACTGTTGCAATGTGTGAAGAATAACCAATTTTGATACGGCTTGAAATCAATTCATGTTGGATAAAAATCAGTTGTAATCAAGCCAATTTAGCTCAAAATCAAGCTCTCTTTATTATGATTTGATTTTGGCCGATGTAAAGTTGAATCAAACTTGTTTCGAGTGTGTATACAATTGGCTTAAGACCTGATAAAAAACAAGATTACTTGGACTCCTTTTGCCTTTTCTAATCTTTTTGCAACTTTTAGTTCTTTTAGTTTGAAGTTTGAAAAGAAGAGAGATTTTGGAAATCGTAAGGAGAAAGTCAGAGAGAGAGAGAGAGAGAGAATTGAAAAGCTCTTTGACTGAAGCATCATGCTTAAGCAACTTTGCTTCTTATTTCTCTTGTGCATAATTTGTTTCTCTTTAGGTTTTATAGTTTTTTTCTCCCAATCCAATCCTTGATTTTTTTCCCTGGAGTTCTAGCATCTTATATATGAGGTCATGTTTCTTCTCTTTGCTTTTATTTTTTACCCATCATTTATTTTTTATTTTTTAGCAATTACCCAAGTATTTCTCTTCCTTTTAATTGTTTAGTATTTAATGATTTTGGCTTAGAGCTTGGGATTGATTGATCAAGTGGAGATAAGCTTTGTAATCAAGGTCATAAGGATAGACAAAACCCTCTAAGAAGAGGGAGCCATTTTCTGTCCGGATTTCTGACGTAGCTCTACGTACGACGTAGCTCTCACTGCCGTTGTCGGTCCCAAGCCCGGATGCGAAAAGTTGAGGGTTGTGTTAGGTAGTCGACAACCAGCGTAAAACTTGTCGAAAAAATCATGACATAAATTCTTTTGATCATTGTGTAAGTGCTAGGGCGTCCCCTGGAAGCGACGCGCTGTATAGCCTGAATACAGTGAAAAATGTGCAAGGGTCGCTACACCGGCGCCCGGTTGTAGTGTTAAATAAGCAAGGGTTCCCTTATTACGGGCGAATGCGGGTAAAGAAGTTAGTCCATGAAACTAATGAAATTAATATTAGGATAAGATTTTGGAATATAGACACTCTCAATGACAAATTAATGGAATTAGTTGATATTATGATTCATAGGAAAATTAATATCTTATGTATTCAAGAAACTAAGTGGGTGGGAGAAAAGGCTAAGGAGATTGATAATTTAGGTTTTAAACTTTGGTATTCTGGTAAGAGTCACACTAGAAATGGTGTAGGTGTAATTATAGATAAAAGTTTGAAAGATAATGTTGTAAAAATTAATAGAGTTTGTGATAGAATTATAAACCTTAAGATTATCATTGATACTAAGATTTCTAATATTATAAGTGTTTATGCTTCTCAAGTAGGTTTAGATACAGGGTCTAAAGATAAATTTTGGAATGACTTAGAAGACTTAATACAAATGATACCTCTTGAAGAAAGAATTTTTATTGGAGGAGATTTAAATGGACATGTCG
>NW_018164718.1:1907310-1928836 GCF_001263595.1 Phalaenopsis equestris | reverse complement strand
AGAAAAAGCCCAGGAAAAACTTGAATTATGGAGGTCTACATTGGAGTCTAAAGGCCTTCGTTTAAGTAGAACTAAAACTGAATACATGGAATGTAATTTTAGTAGTAATAGCTCTAGTGACAGAAGTGTGACTTTGGGTGATCAAATTATTAAAAGGTGTGAACGATTTAGATATCTTGGGTCCGTTGTCCAAAGCGATGGTGATATAGATGGGGATGTTAAAAGTAGAATTCAAGTTGGTTGGTTGAAGTGGAGGAATGCTTCGGGCCTTTTGTGTGATAGAAAAGTACCGCTAAGACTGAAAGGAAAATTTTATAAGACGGTGGTGAGACCTGCAATGCTCTATGGCGTTGAATGTTGGCCTTTAAAAGAGAAGCATAATAATAAGTTAAGTGTTGCCGAGATGAGAATGATTAGGTGGATGAGTGGCTTTACACTTAGAGACAAAATGCGGAATGAATATATTCATGATAGGGTTGGTGTAGCTCTTGTGACAGACAAAATTAGAGAAAGTCGTCTTAGATAGTTTAGTCATATTAAACGTAGACCGTTAGATGATCCGATTAGGAGAGTAGATGTTTTAAATTCGACTAGTTTTAAGAAAGGCAGAGGTAGACCTAGGAAAACTTGGGCTTATTGTATTAAAAATGATCTTAATTTACTAGAACTAAATGAAAATATGACACTAAATAGGACACAATGAAGAAAAAGGATTCATGTAGCCGACCCCACGTAGTGGGATTAAGGCTTTGTTGTTATTGTTGTTGTTTCAATAATCCTGAAATAATCCAGAAATAGCCCGCGATCTTTATGTTTTGGTTATTTCTGGGTTATTTCGGTATTATTGAAAATAACTCAGAAATAATCTGAAAATAACTCAGAAATAACTTCAGCCGCACGTAGAGCTACGTCAGGAGTCCGCACAGAAAAATTTTTTCTAAGAAAAGGGGAGAGAGAGAGAGTTTCTCTCTCATTTTGGAGAAAGAAAAGAGGGGTTGACGAAGACATCTTGGATGATAGAGTGAGAGGCATTTGGCTTACGGATATGAGAGAAAAATATAAATTTATTGATGATTAAAGATCAATTATGAAGGTGCTTATTTATTATAAGTGGTATAAAAGAAACAGAGATCATCTAATTGATAACTGTCGTATAAGTTCTTTATGTATATTATAAATAATTCTATAAATAAACCTTATCTAATTCCCGAAGACTAAGTTTTGACTTTTATTAAAGGCGTTAAGATCATAACTTTGTTGGGACTTAATGCAACTATTTGTGGAAAAGAGTTCTTTGATTCATGTAACTATCTTTATCTCTCCTCCTCCAAATTGTTTTGAGGTAAATTTGACTCATTTAAATTTAGCATGAATTCCATTTGGCAATTTGCAAATGAGCCCCCTTGTAATTGACTTGATTGGGCTTGATGTTGCGGTTTGCTAGAGCTAAGTGAATAAGTGAATTTAAGTGAATTTTTTTATTGTTGAAGTACGAGTTCGATCCCCAGCGACGCTGAGTCCTTGAATATTTAGGCACATGAAGCGGGCTCTCATCATGGGGCCTAGCACTGTGTGTGTGTGTGTGTGTGTGTGTGTGTGTGTGTGATCAGTTGGTCTGTCTGTGTGCTCAAATCAGTTGGTCTGACATCTGCTTGACAGTTGTAAGTCCCCTCTGGTCTGGGGCTCGATTCCCCCCGATGGAGGGTGTGATACTCGAATTGTTAGGCACATCGGGGATGGCCGGAGCTCGTATAATAGCCTCAGGCCATTCCTTATATATATATATATATGCGCGTCAACGGTGACAAGTTGGTAGGCAGTTGTGTTGTCGATTGTAAGATCCCCTCTGACCTAGGTTCGATCCCTGCAAGGATGGCTAGCACATATGGGGAGCGGTATTTCCAAATACCATCATTTTTAAGATACACACACACATCCATGCATGCTTGTGCGCACGTGTCTATATATATATATATATATATTCAATTTGTAGGTAGATATGATTAGTAAACATGCCTGGGCTTCTGCTGCTATTGTTCTAACTTTCCATGTCATGTCAAATGTACCTTTTGCTAGTTCTAGCATAGAGATATATTGCAACATAATCAT
Source organism: Phalaenopsis equestris (assembly GCF_001263595.1). Taxonomy (NCBI): domain Eukaryota; kingdom Viridiplantae; phylum Streptophyta; class Magnoliopsida; order Asparagales; family Orchidaceae; genus Phalaenopsis; species Phalaenopsis equestris. The sequence goes on along the minus strand of NW_018164718.1, from coordinate 1,926,727 downwards.
TTAATTAGAAACTCAATTTAGTTTTAAGGCCACTATGTTATTCTCTTTTAAATATGAAAATGATGTTTTCATAAATATGTTGAAATCAATTTTGAAGGGGACTATGTTTGGTTTGCAAGTGTACCAGCTTTCATGGGTTTAATTATTATAGATGTCATAAATTTAAATTTCTTTGATATATTATTGAAAAGATTGGATAAATGGATGAGAGATATAACTTCTAAAACGAAGGTTGACTGGTTAAAATGGAGATATATTGTTAGGAACAATGTGCGATAAGAAGATTTTGTGGAGACTAAAAAAATTACAACAACAACAAGCATCCCACTAAGTGGGGTTAGCTACAGGAATCCTTTTTCTCCATTGTGTCGTATTGTGTGTCATATTTTCATTTAATTATAATAGATTAAGATCAATTTTTTATACTTTATGCCCATGTAATTACATTTTATCAATTTGCAATGAAATCGATGATGTTAAATGTATTAAAGTTTGGGTATTAGACATAGGAAGGATATTTAATGATTGATCTATGCTATAAGAGTGTTGTAGAAAAAAGTGAACTTTATGAATGTGTGATAAACATATGAAGTATAATTAATGAATGATTTTATTATAGAGTAATAGTTTGAGCTATAACTTGTAAAATTACAATAACTTACAATGTATTTGGGTGGTTTTAACATATACAAAGAAGTGTAAAAAATGCACCCATTAGATGATTAGATAAAATCAGTGTAAAGAGGATTGTGATGAAAAGGGGCGGACTTTAGGTTTCATGCTTAGAAGCTGATCAAAGTGTTTTGAATAAATTTATCGGCTCAAGTAGAACTCAATTAGAGTGAATGAAAAATGAAGATTCATAAAGTTGACCCAAATAATTGGGATATAATTGCTGAATGATGATGATGATGGCAATGAGATGGTAGTGGTTGTCTTAGTTGAAGGCATAATAAATATGAAGCCAAATCTAAGCAAGGAACTATAGGCCTGTGTTGGTATTTTTGCCAATTGTAACATATGCAATACATGAGAATATACCATACATTGCATGTGCTAAACTGGGTGTGCATTATTTGGCAGTTGGTATGCCGTTGGATATCACTTATTTAAATTAAGGCATAAAATTAGGATGGAGACTTTAATTAAATTTGAAATGCTCTTTGAAAGAAGCGTAGCATGCTTAGTTGGTTTGCTTCCAATTTCTTGTGCATGATTGCTTTTTCTATAGATTGTAATTCACTCTTCCTATCCAATCTAGGGTTTTTTTTTTCAAGTGAGGTCGTCACCTTACATATGAAGTCATTTTCTTTCCTACTTGCTTCTTTTTGTTCCCCCCATCATTTATCTTGTTTTTTGGCGATTGTCTGTATATTTCTCTTCTTTTTTTTGGCTGAGTCTTAATGATGGTTGCTTAGACCTTGGGATTAACTGATTAAGCCTTTGATATAAGCTGTGTAATAAAACTATCTCAGCCACATGTTTTTTTGAGATACTTTTGACTTTTGTTGAGAGTGGGGTAGGTTGAACTAACCCAATGGATTAAATTGCACTCAATTTTTGAAAATAATTTAAAATAAGAAGGTTGATTTTTGAAGTTTCATGATGAAGGACACGGATTTTATTTTCTCAAATATTAACTCATTTCAAAGGTTATGCCAACCTTGATTGCTTGATTATGCTTTAAAACTAAACTTAGAAAGTGAATGACATAACACAGATGTAGACGACATTTTGCCAATGTAATAGAGTTGATCTCCACCACCAAACCCACTGAACCCATTGTCTTACTTTTAACTCTAGTTTTGACTCCGGGTCTGTTTGGGATAGCTGCAGCTTATCTAGCTTTTGCTGATAAACAACTGATCCTGATAATCTGCTGATGGGCAGCTAAACCGGATAAGCTGTTTGGCTGTTTTGTTTGCTGGCTGACTGTTTGATTTGTGCGTTTGGAAAACAACTTATTCTGGATAAATGATCACTCTGCCCATGTTCTGGATAAACTGTTTAGCTGTTTGTTTTGTGCGTTTTGTAACAACTTATTTGCAGATTTTTTTAGTTGAATGAATAATATGTCATGCAGAATTTGTTATTTTCTCAAATGTTAAGACATGAAAATGGAAAAGAGTTGAATAATATCTATATAACTCAAAAAGTTCTGATTACATCAAATAAGTGCAATGACATATACGAAAGTGAAGTACACGTTCACACACTAATTTGAATTATAATAAGACAAAAAAAAAGAAAAATAACATGTTAAAATTACAAGGAAAAAATGTTAAAATGTTAAAATTACAAGGAAAAAAATGATAATATTGACTTTAAAATACAAAAGCACATCACAATGAATGTTGTCCGATTCTGATACCTCAGAACCCCGAGCAAACCTATCCGATTGGGATATCGTAGAAACAGAAGCACTCGAACCACATGCGGCGGTCTCCCGTTGTGGTACCGTCGAACTCCGAGCCGCGGTGTCCAATTGGGATATCGTAGAAACAATTGCACTGTAGGCCCATCTGAAGAATTTGCAGTCTTTCGGTTCGTGTCCCAACCGCGGACACCTGTAGAATTGCCGTCCGTAGCTATGTGTTTGTCGTGACGTGAGTAGCAAGGACGGTAGCCCACATCGGCACATCACTTGCCCATACTTCCCTGCATACCTCAAGCTCATCGTCCTATAATTATTATGAAAAGAGTAGATCGGTCAAAAACTTGAATTACACCAGCACTACATCTACAACAAATCATAAGATTCATAAGATATTACTTGGCACAAGGCAGTATTTTAGAAATATATCAACCGGGCCTTGGATTTTCACTGTTTTTTATTGCAGAGCTTTCCTCCGCTGATCCCAAACACCACAAAATGCTAGAGCCCCACGTAGGGCATGCAGTCTAGAACTACAATCAAATTATTTAATCCTTATAAATATCATGTTCTCTCAATATTGGTTCAAAAGATCAAGACTTGCAGAGCTTTAAAGAAACCTTGTCCAGTGAAACAGAACCTACAATATAAGAAGCAAATCCCCAAACAGTTTGTATTAAAGCAAGAATCTTGAATCCACCGATTGGATCATGCAAAATATATCACAACCGCAACATTAGTAATTGTCACTCTCACCGCATTAAGAACTACAACAAGCAGCGTAGAAGCCAGGAAGAGAACAACAGTTCCCCCAAACACCCCAAGCTGAAATGTAATGGCAGACCAAACCAGCACCATATAGTATGATATCTGAAATGTAATTACAATATTTTACTCCAGGTAATACCGAAATGAACAGGTATGCCGCAACAGGGAAGCAATGTAATAAAAAGTCTCATATAAGCATAAAGTTTCCAACAATCCCATCATATAAGCAAGAATATGTAGCAACAAAATTTCCAACAGACCCACATGAAACACATGAAACATAACCGCATGTGCATGTGGCCATCCAAGCTCATAAACAAACCCATAACTCCCAACAAATTATTTTCCATACTCGAACGAAATACAGAAGACAACGGTTGCCTTGAAAGAAGGGCCATCCAGACTGCTTCAAATAGAGACACCATCTATCCAATTTCGATAACCAAACAACAAAAGACACCCAACAACAGTTACTATGACAGCCATAAAAGACCCAACTGCAATTATATAGGAAAAAAAATGGAAATGTACATCTTCGAATCAAGGCAAAGATAATCATCTCTGAATGAAGCCATTGAAATCAAATATGAATGCTAGATTGTGTAAATAAAAATAAACACACACACACACACACTCTCTCTCTCTCTCTATATATATATATATATATATATATATATATATATATATGATAACTGCATATAACATTCGAGCAACTTACCCATTAAAATAATTTAGAAACTTTGCAGCTAACATTGCATATATATATATAAGAAACATGGCATATATATATGACAAACTTTGCAGCAACTGCATATATATATTTGATAACTTTGCATATAGCATTTAAGTCCAATTCTACCAAAAAAAAAACCTCCATAAATGTGGCAATTTTAATAACTAGAAAAGCTAACTTATGTAGCACACAATTCTTATGTATTTACATATCTTACCCGTAAACTTCCATGCTTACATACATAGCACTTTGGTGCTTTAAACCTATGTATGAAAATGTTTATTTCTGCAAATGAAGATTCAATGTAGAACTCTGCTCTGAAAAAGGCCTAAATTAATGGATTTTGAAGATAATAGAGACATAAAGGCTACAACACTTCAAACTTCTAAATAGTTATCCGTTCTAACTGAAGCAAAACTGAGAATACAGAGACAAGATGACACTTACACCAATATTTACATATGTAACACCTTAACTTCAATTTTTACATACGTCCCACTTTACCTATGCATAGACACGTATATTCTACATTTTAAAAGTAAAAAAATGGTCATTTTGAAGGGAATAAGAGCATGTCTCAATTTTCAGGTAAAACCGTAAACTGCTGAGAATTCTTATGTTAAAACAGTGGGTAATTCGAAAGCTACATCCCAGATTCATCAACAAATTGTGAAGCACAATTTTCATGTAAACACATGATAACCGAATCAACAACAGAAGAACACAGGTTAACCGAACCAGCAACAGAGTTGGAAATTTGTAGCATTCATTAATACAACCTCAAGTGCAGTGCAACCAACACATTCATAAAGACAGAAAATATTACCCATATACGTACCAATCCAATGCAGTTACATAAGAATAGATTCATTTTGGGATAAGATATACAGGGTAATTTCCAATACCTCTCTGACAGTTGTTCTTAATGAACCATGTAATCCATGAAGGTCCCGAAGTTCATTATGCAGGCCGAGAAATATCACCTTCGTCATACGGAATATGTTTGCAAACCTTGTCGGGTGTCCCCGTAATAACTCCCCGCACCATTTTTCTCCAATCTGACTCGATGTCATACAAGAGGTTCTGTCAACGTATGTATGATAGTAGTAGTATAGCAAGATAAGGGCGAGAGCGACTTTGCAGTTGTGGTTAAGTTCTTCATCCATTCTACAAAATGTGGTAAATGATATTTTTTTAAATATGTTAAACGTTAACTTGAAGTAATAGGAAAGATACTACATTATGAGAAATAAACGAAGACATAAACATAAAATATAATGACACAAACAATCACATAAAGTTAAAGGAAGACATAAAAGCAAATAGTTCATTACATAATTATTACAATGAATAGTACTAAAATAAAAATAAATGTTAACCATAATCAATCATTCATAAAAGATCGCAAGTAAGAAATTCGGAATTTTGTGTCCAAATTCGCGAAGAACTGTCTAAGAGTGGAGTTCCCTAGCAACTTCACATATTTTAAATACATGAGTTCGTCTTCCTTAACAGCAGGATATGTATTCAGGATTTTAAGGCACTCCTGAATTGAGTAGTTGTTTGTTGTGTGGTGGTGCAGTCTTGGGTTTGCAGGTTTCAAGTAGCGTCTCTATGGAACCTCTGACAAATGTGGCTCCAACTTTTTTTTTCCACCCTGCGACGCTTTGTCCCACCGGTTGATTGAACATCTGTATGGAGTTGGATGGGATCTTCTCCAGACTCACCTATACACAGATGTTCAATCAACCGGTGGGACAAAGCATCCTAGAGCGGAAAGCTCTGGACCAACAAAGCTCTGGTCAGTTGGGGTGAAAGCATGAGTTCCGGTAGCGACAACACCTATGAACATGCCATCCAACTTTTCCTATACTGGATCAATGTCGCTAAGTCTGAATTTTTTGGCAATCGGCACTACCTGTAATATAAAATATAAATTACTAGTCAAAATCTTTAGAAAGATGCAATCAATGCAAAACCAAATATAGGTATGTATTTACTTCTAACTTCTGAGCCTACCATTCATCTGATGAATCTATTGTCCGCTTAAGTGAATCCCAACCCAATCCTGTTGATTCTCTTTTAAGTTTTTTTCAAAATTTTTAGTCTTTCTTTAATTGATCCCATTTCTTTTTTAGTTTCATCCGATCGTGGTCCCTTCTGGTCAGTTCTTTGAATTTGAGGGTTAGATTCTGCCAACCTTCTTTATTGAAATAGGTAGTCGGCCTATTACCCAACTCAACTTCTCTCACACAGAGATCACAAAATATCAGGGTGGTCTCTTTATCCCACATCGCCGATGATCCAGATTATTTAGGTTTACTCATTTTGACTGTGAGATAAACAAGCTAGCATGAAATTAATGGTGTTCAAGAAAAAAACCATATATACAATCACATTTTTGTGGAAAAGAAAACATATAAAATTTTTGTGAGACGAGTCATTTGAAATGAGCCATTTGAACACAAATTACACAATTACATAAATGTTATAGTGATCCATGCCATTATCTAATTTTTGTGGAAGGGAAGAAATGCAAGGAGAATTGTTAATCACTCCTGCATTATCTCTATATTTCTTTCAAAAAATAAAATTGTAATTCATACTTCTATCTGAAAAAGAGAACAATAATGGGAACATATATTCATGACAAACTTCTACTGAGCAAATAGATCATGCATAATTTAAGTTCTTCTACATAATTCTATAAACTGCATAAAGATCTTGCATAAAGATCTGCATAAAGATCTGCATAAATACTTCCATATAATTCTCTAAAGTAAACAAATGATAAAGACTACATATAGATTTTACCATATGAGACTGCATATAGATCAGCATAAAGATTGCTTATACTTCTTGCCATATCAAATTTTTAATAGCCACAACAACAAAATGAAATCTCCCACATTCACCGAAATCATAGATCAAACATATTATAAGTTAAAAACAGAGATCAAGCATATAAAACACAATCCCACTGTAACGTAAAGAGATCACCGTTTGATCTGTATTCCAGAAATATAACAGAGGGAAAAAGAGAGCAGAAACATTCCACACAGTAAAATCAAAATCTCCATTCTTCATATATTTCAAAAAAAAAAGTGGATCTAGATTTTCACTATAAATATTCCTCTACCAACAATTGGATCTAGGCTTTTAGCCACTAACCAGCTCCCCATTTGCCGAAAATTTCAACAGATGGATCGTCTAGAGCTTTCTCGTCGAGTTGGGGAAGGGGGAAAAGAAAATGAATCCTTACCTGCCGAACAAATTCGTGCGAGGATGCGGGATGCAAGAGATATGCCTTCGAACGAAAGAGGAAAGTCCCTGATGCGGAACTGATTCACGAGGGCAACAGAGTAAAACCTAGGAGGCCTATATCCGCGGTCCGCGTGTAAAGTAAAATAGGAAACGGCGTTTCCATTAATGCGTCTCCAATGTGAGAAGCAAACGCTTAGGCAGCGTTTTGAAAACGCCGCCGCATCGATACGCTGTCCCAAACGGGCCCTCAAACTATATCAGATTCAAAAGTTGGTTAATTTTCTGTGAGGATACTGTGTTTTGGAGGAACCGTCATTGGCTGTGAATTTCACATTGTACGGTTATCTGATTTGTTTTTTTATTATACTGTTTAGTTTGTTATATTGTATTGTTTCTTTGTTTTGTAGTCCCACAAGAGGTTGCGAACTGTTAGCAGTAGCAAAATTGAAATACATATGCTATGTTTAAGTCAAGAATGATTTTTTTATGAGCGCATACTTAACAATGGTTGTGTCTACATGCAGCGGATGAGGAGAGAGAGCAGATAGCAAAGGAAATTGCCAAAGACTGGAGTGCTGGTATGCTACCAAGAAATTTTTTACTATTTTATCCACCATCCATCATTCGGATCCAGCTCTATATTTTAATTTATTGTAATGCGAGTTTCATGCTGGATTTAAATCTTCTGGTATGTTGTCTGTACTGCAGTTTTTGATCGCACTATAAATACACTCTTCCTTACCGAAATGGTTCGGGGTCTCATGCTGACCCTGAAATACTTCTTTGATAGGAAAGTCACTGTAAGTTTTATTTTTCTGATTGTTTAATTCTTAGCTATTTTATGATGCCAGTAGTTTTTCGCTCAGAAAAAAAACTATACTGTTTTGTCAAGTTCTGGATCATCTTTAATTTTTTGGTTGCAGATAAACTATCCTTTTGAGAAGGGACCTCTAAGTCCAAGATTCCGTGGCGAACATGCTCTACGCCGCTATCCTACCGGAGAGGAGCGCTGCATTGCTTGCAAGCTTTGTGAAGCTGTAAGATTATAATATTTTCTTGTCTTTAAACATAAATTTGGCTTAGATTTGATTGCATTGCATTGAGATAATCCAGTTTGGAAAAGTTCCAGATTTGATATTTTAATGGGATGATGTTGTGCTATTTCATCAGATTTGCCCAGCACAGGCAATCACAATTGAAGCAGAAGAGCGTGAAGATGGCAGCAGGAGGACCACAAGGTCGTTTACAGTTCTAGTTTAAACTTGCCAAAGCCTTATAATCCTTATAGTTGCCTTTCTTATCAGCTTTTTTATGGTATGCATGTGCAGGTATGATATCGACATGACGAAATGCATCTATTGCGGCTTCTGCCAGGAAGCATGCCCTGTCGATGCCATTGTTGAAGGTCCTAACTTTGAATTCACTACTGAAACCCATGAGGTGACCACTTTGTTTCACCCGAAATCAACTTCAAATGCAGTTTAGGCGGCACTTATCACTGATTAGTTGATACTGTTGTTCTTTTTCGCAGGAGCTCCTGTATGATAAGGAGAAATTACTTGAGAATGGGGACAGGTGGGAGACCGAGATTGCTGAAAATCTTAGATCAGAGAGTCTCTATCGCTGAGCTCCAACCTATTTTGCTTCTCTTGTTATTGCCTTGAAAATAAGGCATTCACGGTTGAATGCTGTAAAGATTAGTGCTTTATGAATATGCCTGCCGTAAATACTTCCGATGTCGTAAAGTATCAACAACATGCATTGGCTAACTACTTAGACTACCAGAGTTCTTCCCTTCCGTATTTCAGTGATAAGCTGGGACAAAAGTATTTTGGAGACTTCATTTGATAAGTTCTCGCAAACCTGGCATTGCTTTGGAGTCTGTTTCCTGACTTTAGTGAGAGGCGAATTGACCGTTATATTAAATCATTTGGTTTTTAAGTTATTGGAGGAGTTTGCCATCATTTATAATTTGGTTGCTATTTGGTATTTGTGTGCAGATAAATTTAAGTTATTTAAATATTCTAGTGGTTGATATTAATTTGTTATGAACCCTCGACATCATTAGAAGGCTTTCATAAAGGAAAAATTTTTGTATCCGGACTCCGGACTCAAATTTACGTCCGGAGTTAAGTGAAAATTTGTCACATGACAAGTGGACCTCACTTTTTTTAAAAAGCTTCTCTAACTAGTGTATTACAGTGGGACCTACTTGTAAGTTTTATGCAACTTTCTTTCTTCATAAAGGCGGTGATGGAAGTATTAAAATTTCTCTTTACGCTCTCACCACATGCTTTTGGGTTATGAATACTAAACAAATATATGATAAAAATAATTGTATTATGATGGATTTTAGAGAAATCAAATAGCATTGTCAAATTTTTAAGCTCTAAGTTGGAGAGAAAATATTACATATGATGAAATATATGATGAAACATGTGTACCAGAATGATAGTTCTATATATGTTCATCATATATAATATTTTTTTCTATTTGGGAGTGGTTTATGATTGTAAAGCTCTTAATTATATTTTAATATTTTAATTTGTTAATTATTTTTTTTTTCTATATATGTTCATCATATATAATATTTTTTTCTAGTTGGGAGTGGTTTATATTAGTAAATCTCTTAATTATATTTTAATCTTTTAATTTGTTAATTATTTTTTAAAAAAATATAAAATTATAAGAAAGTCTTGTGCGAATATTCTTCGATGTGTAAGCAAAAAGTGCTATGGTTGAGTGAGAGTTTGACATTTTTGTATAAAGATGTAATACATATATAAATAAAAGAAAATCAAAAGGGTATTGTATTTGGGGAGTTTAAAAAGAAAAAAAATTGGAGGGCATATAATAGTCAAATTGATTCAAACAAATGTATCTTGTAAGGAAATATATCTCCTCAAGAGGTGAGGTGATATTGCAAGACTTAAAAATAGTTTGTTTGGCCTTTTATGAGAGCAATGAAAAATTATGGCGAGACAATGAAATGATGGGCAATCAATTACTTGTAGCCGAGTAATAGTAGTTCAAAGGTAATGATTGTGCAATGGTGGCTTGAGGCAATAATAGTTGTGTGGTTGATTTGATAAAGGTGATTAAGCAAATCTTTTTGTTTTTTCAATTTTATGAACGCTCCCTTGGAAGTGTCATTGTATAAACACAATTAAAATTTAGAACACCATTAAATAATCTTGAATGATCCTCTTGATTATAAGATATTTTTGAATGTTTGAGTGTTTTAATGATTTTGAAATTAAGTATTTGAGCTCATTAAATTTGTCTTTTTGAGACACATGAATTAATCATAAATATGTAAAATTTAGAGATCATTTACTCTTTCAATAAATATCCCAATATTTTCTTTTATGCCTTAAATTTTTTATGTGCACTCTTTTAGAGTCATATTGGGTCATTTTTGTTATAAATGTATGTCTTGTGAAAATTCAATTGAACTATAAATTTGTTGAGATAGATTCAAATGGTCATACGCATAATCATAGGAATTTTTAACCCAAATAGTGTCTTAAGATTAATGTTTGATTGGGTAGATTTATTAATGACAAATTGTTAGTCTTTTAATTTTAAATATTAAAGTTTATTTAGTGATTCAACTAATCTTGAAAGAAATATATCTTTAAAGATTATCTGAATCACTAAATAACTTAATCTCATTGTCTCCGAGCAATCAAGGAACTCTCATTTCCACTAAAATGAATATTACATATATTGCAATTTTCAGCTTCTTCATTGATTCTGACCAAGCCCTCAATGAGTCATTAAATAACTCTGATCTCATTGCCCACAAATTTAACCAACAGAGTTAGAGCTGAATCTACAAACCAACGGACCGACCTCCCCTTTGCCACATATTATTGATGTTTATTCGACTGTCATAGATGTACTAAACGGTGGTTGTTGTTGTATGTTTCGTTATGTTTATTTGACTGCCTGCAATATCATGATATTATTAATGAATTATTCGAGTATTATTGCTCTATATTTGTATTATTAGTGAATTATTCGAGTATTATTGCTCTATATTTCGTTATGTAGTATTATTGTTTTATTATGGAGTGATTGGAGTGTTATTTACATTTGTGTTTATTAAAATCGCAGTGATGAATTAGTATGGTTGTATTATGGTATATGCGGGTCTTATTCTGGTAGCATTGATGTTATTAGCTCCGTGGTATTTTTGTAGTGCTCTACGGTGTTATCATTGTTTTGTTGTTGTGTTATTATGTTTTAATTAAGTCAAGTATTGGTATGATTGTATTATGGTTACATTCGAGTGTTCCTTGAAATTAAAAAATGCTTTTATCACGTGGGACTCCCGCCCGAGCGCTCCGAATAAATTGAACGGAAAAAGAATACGAAACTCTTATCTAAAAATAACTCCGGAGGAAAACCGACAGGCGCACCACCTCTTTTGTCATTCACCATCTGTTTAAGGTTTCGAGTCTCCGTTTGCCGGTCGAAGTACATTCGCCAGTTCACCGCTAGAGTTCAGCTTATCAAGATGGAAGTCAAGCCTTCTGAGATGGAAACCCAAGAAAACCCTATGATAGTGGAAGCCGAAAAGCCGTTGAGATTGGAAACCAAAGATGAGCCGCCGAGAATGCAGTCTGATGAACATAAGAAGAAAAAAACCAATGATCGTAAGAAGAAGGTTATTGAAGAGGGTTTCTCTAGGTAATATTTTATTTTTTTGTTCGTTTTTTCGTTGAAAAGATTATCAACCTTACGTGATAATATCAGAACATATCCTAATTAAAATGTATTTTTTCTTCTAAATAATACCATGGTAAAATGCAGTTAATATCGTAATACTACCTAAAACGTAATAAAACTATGGTTCCTCCAGTAATAGTTTTATACGGTGATAAAATGCAGTTCTTTTAAATAAAATGCAACTCCTTTAATTAAAATGCAATTCTTCTATACAAAACTTGATTAATACTGAATAATAAAGGCAAATAAAATTGTAATAATTCCATAGTACTAGTTAAACAGTTAATACCGTAATATATTTGAAATATAACTATAATAATACCGTACTAATAACATAATAATACAAGAATAATATCATCGAAATATAACCTTGATAATACTGTAATATAACAGTAATAATACCGTAGTACTACGTGAATAATACCACCAAAATATAACCATAATAATACTTTAATAATACCATAATAATACAACCACACCTAAATAACATCTTAATAATGACATTGAAATACCATTGAAATAACACTTGATATTTGTTGCATTGTATTATTTTTGCAGGTTTATGAACCCAAGATCAATGAGCTGTAGATGCCGACCATCTGTAGTGAGAGATGTGCTAGATAATGTTAGTCATTCAATATTTGAGGGCACTAGAAATGAGCTTAAAGCAATGAATGAGCAGTTCTTAGAGCTTCCTCCTTATCCTCAAGAGAATGTCTTGACACTGCAAATTTTGCAATGCTGGAAACATGATAAAATGGTTTTCAAAATTGGAGGAAAAGAGCTAAGGCTGTTGCCCGATGAAGTTGCCCTGCTAATTGACATGACAAATAGAGGTGCAGTGCTAAAATGGAGTAAATGTCCATCTTCTGGCGTGGATGCTCAGCAGATGAAGAATAATCTATTGGACTTTGCAAGAGGGGGATCTTCTTCCCCTTTTGCTAAATTGTTTATAAATTTTTTTGTTATCAAATCTATTTTTTCCCTCCAGTAATTTTAGTGTACCCGAAGGACTTAATAACTTTGGGGAGAGTATACAAAATTTTGCCTCATTTAATTGGTCGGCTGCGCTCTGTGATTTCCTTATTGAGCAAATTAATGCAGTGACCATCAAATTATTGCGGAACCAACCTATTGGATACATAAATGGTTTTCTTTATTTGCTTATGTTCATTATATTGTATAAGTTGAATATCGTTACTATTTATTAATTACATTTTATGTTGAATATTTAGTATTTTTATGCAGCTCTAGTTTTTTTAGCATACATCTGTGGTAACTCCTGCCGATGCTGAGGCCAGACCCAGAATGTTGAGATGGCCAACAACTATTAGCTTGAACTCTTCACTGATAGATGTAGCCTTTAAGAGGTGAACATGTCAATTATTTACACTGTTGTTAAATAATTTATTTTTGGAATAGTGATTAAGGTATTTTTATCTTGAAACAAATTGTAGGTCAATGAAAAATTCTTGGATCTGAAAGAGGAGGAACTCAATTTGCTGGCCAATCCAGATGAGGGACTACCCAGTCCAGCGCCAGTTATACATGTTCAAAACCGTCAGCCTGAAGTTAGAGCAGAACCTCCTGTATCATTTGATATAGGGCCAGTGGTCTCAGGGGAGACTGCCCTGGAACCAATTTACAATGTAATGAACGAGAAGCTTGAAGCAATAATTGATCTGATCAAAGGACATGAGAAATGGTTCAAGGAGTTCCAAGAGACTCTTAATACAATAACTATTGGAGTTTCGGGTCTGCAAGACCAAATGTTCATACTACAGAATAAAATTGATAAAAATTAAAAAGACGGAGCTGATACAGGCATACTACTAGAGGAAGAATATGTCCAACGCCCCTCCCCTCCTGTTTTAATCCCACATGTTGATGAGGAATATGCCCAGCCCCCCTCCCCTCCTGTTGCAATTCCGCATGCTGGTGAGGAATCTTCACAGCCCCCTCCCCTCCTGTTGGAATCTCACATGCTGATGACGAATCTGCCCAGCCTTCCTCCCCTCCTGTTGGAATCCTTAATAGCTCCGGAATAAAATGACATTAATACTTTAAAAGTAAGTAATGAAAGGTTAAGGAATAGGGAATAGTCATTAGTAACTGTCATTTAGAATATTCATTAGTAAATGTGAGGCAAGAGATATATACAGATTTTATTTCAAAATAATATTACAGTTTTATTATTTTAAGAAATACACAGATTTTAACAAAATTGAGTTCCTGAATTATTTAATTTACTAGAAGTGATATTATACTGTGGTTGTATCTCAACAGTATTGTAGTTTTATTATAATACATTGGTCAACGACCGCTATTTTTTAAGGATATGCGGTTTTTAGAATATGTGGTTGTACTTTAGTATTTTTAAGGTCATGTTTAGGTTGTATTCTTATATACTGTTCCACGAGCGCTGATTTTATTGGAATATGCTGCCAGAGATTCCAATCAAACCAGGCGGAGCGGCAGAAATTTTATCAAGGTTTTATTCGCAGCGGTTGTACCTCGTTATTTTTACTGTCGTGTTTAGGTTGTATTCTTATGTACTGTTCTACGAGTGCTGGTTTTATTAGAATATGCCGCTAGAGATTCCAATCAAACCAAGCAGAGCGACAGAAATTTTATCAAGGTTTTATCCGCAGCAGTTGTACTTCGGTATTTTTATGGTCGCGTTTAGGTTGTATTCTTATATACTGCTCCACGAGCACTGGTTTAATTGGAATATGTCGTCAGAGATTCTAATCAAACCAGGCAAGCCGTAGAAATTTTATCAAGGTTTTATCTGCAACGGTTGTACTTCGATTTTTTTACGGTCGTGTTTAGGTTGTATTCTTATATACTGTTCCACAAGAGCTGGTTTTATTGGAATATGCCGCCACATATTCCAATTAAACCAGGCGGAGGGGCAGGAATTTTCGCAAGGTTTTATCCACAGTGGTTGTACTTCAGTATTTTTACGTGACAATAATAAACCCGTAATAAAATAATAATATTACAATATATCTATACAATAATAAACCTATAATAACTCCTGAATAAAAAGACAATAATACAAGAGTCTGTTATAGTTTAAACAATGATAATACGACAATAATAACTCTTGAGTAAATACTCTATTGCAGTTTAAACATTACATACAATGATAAACCCAAACCCGTATTATGGCAACACGTTCTATATATTATCATATGTATCCATTAATAAGCTAGTATATTTCTTTGTGTGTTGTGTTTCAGAAAATTCCTGTTCATTGATAGTAGTAATGATAGTAGTAATGAGTAAATGTCAGGAAAGAAGTATTCTTCAAAATAATAAAAACCACAAAGAAAAAATTTCAACAACATCGAGTTCTCAACCTGACTAAAGTGATCCGCCATTAAAAAAAAAATTTGGCTCGCATTGCAGAACGCTATCATGACTTGAACCATTATCTTTCTCCTTTCTTGTATACACTATTACAAGCTAGCGAGTAATGTTTCAGCAAACCAAAGCAGCACTTAAGATTATAGGTAACATTTAGGTAACATTTACCACTTAAGATTATAGGTAACATTTACTTTTGATTCTCTTGTTTTTTTCCCAGTAGCCTTTTAACCTTGAATTAGATATTCCTTTTGGGAGCATCTTCGTGGGATCATTCACTTTTCGCTCTTTACTCAGTGTCTTCTTCTTCTTTGATTTTGAATTTTTGATTTTGAATTTTTCTGAGGTTCTCGTCCACTCAGTATGGCTTCGACATCGATTGTTAGTTTATTAAATGCCTCCAACGCAAGCTTCTCGGCAAGTTCATGTCCTCGCGTTCTGGTGCTGATCTAGTATGCAAATTTATGAATGTGATTGAGATAGATGAGTCCACTTGCAGTATTCGACAACATTTCTGACCCCTCACGATGTGCATAACCATAACTATTATATATGTCCCTTTTAGAATTAATAGACCACCGAAGTAATATATATTTATTAAGGATTTTTGTTACATTTTTGTGCTGAAGAACCCTTAGAGCGTGAGCACATAATAAGCCCATCATTTCAAATTTTTTACAACTACAGGTAATATCAGAATTACCTCTGTCCAGTTTAACAATCCATGGTCTGTCTCTGTCCTTATTATCGAGAGTTCAAATATGAAATTTTGAATCCATATTGAGCACTCCACAACAAGCCCACACAAACCATGTAGAAACTGTGCTTCAAACATTGAATATAACTTCCTTGTGTAAAGTAGAGCAACCTGTCTCAACATGAGACTACTTTTTACAGTGGGAGAAATTGCAGACTGCTGACATTTAAAATCTTCATCATTCTCATTTCTTCTCCAAGATTTCATGACATTTTCAAGACCCAAAAAACATTCGGCGAGAGTGCTTGTTACCTTGGAGACGCCATGAAAAATCTTATTAGTGCACTCACTTCTTTGTGTTGATAGGATCCTCATTCCAAAAATTTCTTTATTGAAGGCAGTTGACCACTTATGTCTGATATTATACAATTCATCCAACCAAACATTCTCGTGTAGGTTTCCTTTCTCGATCATTTAACCCCAAGTTTCTTCGAACTCCTCTTCTGAGTTACATCTGCTCAAGCATTTATAAAAAAAAGATCATTGAATCTCTTGCTACCCACGCTACAATGGACTTTTGAAGATAATTTCTTGAAAATGTGTCATCAACATAATCTATGTCTGGTGTGCGGAAGACACTCTTCAATGGCTTTAGACATTACTTGATCCTGATCAGTGAATATTGTTATTGGAGGTTTGTTATGCATTATACGGATAAAGGCTTTGAATAACCACTTGAATGATTTAATCGTTTCATTTGACAAAAACCAACACCAAAGAGAACATTTTGCCAGTGGTGATTCACACCGATAATTGGAGCACAACATAAATGATATTTATCAGTCTATAACTTGTATTAAATATTATTACATCTCCAAAACATTCATAATCAATCCTGGTCAACCCATCGCACCATAAAAAATTCACCAAACAACCCGACTCATCAATTTGGAAGTCCCACGCAAACATTGGATCCTCCGCTTGCTGCGTAATGAACAATTGTATGAGAGAATTAGTATCCCCTAGTTCAATTTAACTCTTCTCTCTCTTTGTATGAAATTATGCGCATCCCTCTTCGTGCAATCAAGATTCTCCACTCCTCCGACTTTAGTAGAGAGGAATTTGAATACATCACTGGTTTTAATCCCTGATTTTGTCATTGATTTGCGGATATCGGCACTGATGTTACACATCTTTCTGTTGGAATGCAATAGATGCTTGTCACCGTCCTTGGCGCCGTCCTCCGCCAACGGATGGTTGTGACTTTCTATGAATTTCTTAACTAATCTGTTGCCTTCTAAATCAACAACAGATCAGATCATGGCTGGACAACCAGTCCTTATGTCCGCTCTTTTGAACCTCACCATGATAGTGTTCTTCAACACTTTCTTGAAAGCAACCCTACCACAAACAAAGTCCTTTGTCTTAATCTTCTTTGAATTTGGCCAAAAACCACTGTGGTCCTTTCACACAGTAAATTCAATATGGTGTGCATATACACAATATTGTTCGTAGGCTTTATTCTCATTGTGGACAACTGCATGAAGCAATTTCTCTGTCTCGGGTGACTGCAAATTTAAACATCAGCATTAGCACCCCAAAAGGAAATCAATACAAGGCTATAATACATAAATCACACCATCATAATACTATAATATACCCAAATACACAATTGCAATGCCAATATAACCTGAAAATCAAATCTCGTTAAGAAATGTTACGAGCATCATCGTTAAAAGCCTAAAACAGACACATAACACCATGATAAAACCACAATAACGCCCTGATAACACAATTATAACGCCAATATAAGACTCCGATAAAACGTCTAATTAGATCAAATAATACTAGGATAACACCTTGATAATACCAAAATAACACCACATTACCACCCCACCATATAGGAGACCTTACAGGCAAAAAACACCTGCATAACACCACAATAACACAAGCATAACACCATTAAACATCAACATAATACAACAAAACAAAATCAAGCCAGCAGATCCTATATCACCTTAAAAACACTATGATATTACCAAAATAATACCAAATCCCCACAACAATAACGTTACAAACAAATAATTCTGTAACACTTTGACACCATTACGGTGACGAGAATAGCTACCCATTAACCTCATCACGGCGACAAAAACAACCCTTCATTATGACAATTATTTAACCCACTAAAAATATGCAGAACAATCAGAAATGAAAAACAACTCCAAAAACAACCACTATAGCACCATGATATTACCTAAATAACACCACGTTCCACCCTAACCGAAACTTAGCGTTACACGTCAGATAAAAACAGAACAAACTTCATTAACAAAACAAATATTCTTTGAAACCTAAATCTGCAGTCAAAGAAGTATAACCTACCTGTCGAATTCCTTCTGTCACATTTAAACTCAGCTTATTCTCATGATTCTCGAAAATATTTTGAGATTCCAGCTCAATGTCATGTTTATCACAAGTATTTTGAGATTCCAACAACTTTTTCTCGTCAAGAAATACTTCCATCGAACCAGGTCCATCGAATACGAATGGATCCTAGAAAAGCAACAAAATGAGAATATCCTGAATCACTATATCTAAAGGAGACAAAATAAGACTTTTTTCCAATTAGCGAGAAGCAAAAATTATCAAAAATGTGTTTTTTTTTTGTCAAATCGGGTGTCATAAAATAGAATTTTTAACCTAAATAATAATAGAGGCTTGATTCCACGTGACATTTTTTCATTGGCTGCAACGCATGGAGTAATTTTTCGTGCCCGGAACCCTTCCTTCCTACCGGTTTCGCCTAAAACCTTCGCCTTTGTGACCGAAGGCAACGACGGGATCAGGACGTAACAAGACCTCCGAAACATCCATCTTTCTCCTCCTTCCGGTCCGCCCCTATCAAAAACCATAGAGGAAGGTAACCCTCGCCTTTCTCCCCCTTCTTCTCTTTCCCCCGCGCGCTTTAGCTTAAAAGTCCTAACATAAATGTAAGATTTTCAAATATAATAAACCGCAACCAGAATCGAGGTGAAAAGAAAGGAAAAACCTTTTGGCCGGGCTGATAGCTCGTCTTGTTTACAATTGTCTAATCCATCCTAACCTCAGCTTCCTGATTCTCATCTCGATTTGTTTTGTTTTCACGGCTATTGCGCTATTAGATGTCCCTTACTACGCTCAGTCGATCGCCTTCCTTGAAAGGGGCGGCGCGGCTGTACTAATGACGGGTTCCAGTTGTTTGCGGTTGCGACAGTGAAAAGCACCTCTGTTGGCCGAAGATACTCTTGTTTTGTGCTGAAGTGCTAAATTTGTTTTATGATGTGCATAAGAAGAGCTTGATGCAAAGTATTTCCAGTAATTTTTTTTAGTTATTTGATTTTGATTTTCTTAGGAGAAGGGTGATTTGAGTAATTTCTTGTGTTTATGTGATTTTTCCTTGGACATGATATTTCATCTCATTCGTTATTCCTGC
>NW_018164718.1:1879552-1907192 GCF_001263595.1 Phalaenopsis equestris | reverse complement strand
TCCTGCTGTGGGAAGTTTTATGGTTATGTGGAATGCCAGAGCATAAATGTTACTTGAAACTGTTTTTTTTTGTTTAATTTTTTAAATTTTTTAATTTTTTTTTATAATTTTTATGGGGTTAAGTGTTGTTTGCATTGCTAACATCTTGTTGTGTAGCTAATCATAGTGTTGATTGGTTTAATGTTATTTTAGATTACCATATGATGTGGCCCTAAAAATAGCTCCAAATTAATTTTAATCTATTTTATCATCTACAAATCACTCATCATCTGATGACATATCTTTGTATAGTAAGAGATTATTGTTATCCTTCAAATCCAACCCCCCCCCACCCCCTCTTCCTTTTCATATTTTTGTCATATAGTCTTTCGATGTACATAATATATACCAATGAATTCATTTTTAATGTCGTTAGCATTTTTTTTAAAAAATATGAACTTGATTATATGTGCTTCAATTGCCTCACATCTAGATGACGGGCATATAAGTTTCAATAGTTTAACAACAAAACTTTGTAGCTAAAGGTGTCAAAATTTGGCCGAATATGACAACTCGACACGAACCTGACTCAAAAAATTCAGTTAAAATCCCAACTCATTTTTTTTTAAGATTCGAACTTAGTTTGAAAGACCAACTCAAAATTAACCTAAAACTGACCCGTCAACCCGAAATTGATTTGAATCAGACCCATCAACCTGAATTTGACCTGAACTTAACTAAATTATTATGAATTTTTCAAATAGCTATTATTTGTGCATTAAATTGGTTATGCAGGTCAGATTTGGGTCGTTGGGTTGAAGGCGAGTTGTGTGGTTTAGATTTTATGTTCTATTTAATATTTGTATTGGATTAGATAAAAACAGTTTGGGTCAGGTCAATTTCGTATTAGACCTAAACTGGACTCGTGAACTTGATTTCACAGCTCTAGTTGTAGCTCTGGTCCTTAGAGTGTGATCATCAAATTGGATTAACCATTTAATTTTATTTGAAAGAAAATAATATAGTTAGAAGTTAGAGCATTGAAATTTAAATTTCAGATTCTTGTTTCTTATTTTAATGAACACATTAAATATTAAAAATTGCCTGAATATCATTTTGCAAAAGTATCTTTAGTTTGCTCTAGCCCAAATAAATTTTCATTATTCCTAAATGGAACTAGTTACATATCCTTATTTGCCCTCCCAGTTAGATCAACAATCAATCTATCAATGCAATGATATAGGCGCAACTTGATCTCAAGATTTGTAGACTTTCTATCAATATATTGAAATTGTAGAGTTAAAAAATTATTCTTGAATGTTGTGGAAATATTCAATAGCATGCAATTGACTGTGTAGCTAAAGCTTCTATATTTTATCAATCATGTCCTAAATCTCTTAATAACTTCTCTCCTCTCATCTTAAGTCATGGGCTATTAACTCCTGGAACTTATTAATTGAATTGTAAAAAAGCCCATTGGTGGCTTTTTCTCTGCATTCATTAGACATGATTGTTACTCTAATATGATTGTCCTTTTAATATTTTATCTGTCTTTCTCTATATTTGTCAGCATCTTCAATGCTAATGTTCTTAAAACCATACATGGGCCGGGGTTCCAGCTGTCAACCATAAACACCAATGTAATAGATCATATAAAAGTAATAAGGGGAGATTGCCTCATTGAATGAAATGACTTTCTCATAAATAAATTTTCCAATATCCATATAAGCATGTTTACGTGCCTCTCTAACGTGATTTGGAGACATCCTCTAATTTAAAACTATCCCCTCTCTATGGCTTTTTTCATCCTCCACATGTACCATACACTGGTATATGAGATCTTTTGTACCTCTTCTAGATATTAATGACAAAGATGATGAGTCCATGCTACTGTGTTCATTCTTATAATAAAAGCCAACATCAACTCTATCATTAAATTGTCACTATACAAGATGCTTCAACATCATCAACTTATTTATATATGATCGAACCTCCTCTTTTACAATTTTTGACACTTTAGCACATGCTATTATTTTGTACGAGCCATACAAGTGTTCCTTCATCTTCGTTACAACCCCTTTAATCATTGTCTCGCACTAGTTGCACTTCAGATAAATATGTTTTGTCATTGTCTCTAATGTTATCTTGCATGCTATGTCTCCAGGCTGGATCCTTCCTATGATTTTTGGATTTGTCCTTATCTCTAATAATTTCTTACAAAACCCTATATTGAAAATTTTGACACAAAGTCTAAACAATTTTGACTTATTATAAATATTCAAAGAAATTAAAAAAA
Source organism: Phalaenopsis equestris (assembly GCF_001263595.1). Classification (NCBI taxonomy): domain Eukaryota; kingdom Viridiplantae; phylum Streptophyta; class Magnoliopsida; order Asparagales; family Orchidaceae; genus Phalaenopsis; species Phalaenopsis equestris. The sequence continues at coordinate 1,904,917 of NW_018164718.1, read as the reverse complement.
TGTTGGAGTTAAATATTATTACTGGATAGAAGTAATTTATGGAGAAAATAGAGATTCTTGTAGAATAAGGAAACTTGGTGTAAAGGAGGTGGCGGTGGCATGACGACACTAGGGAGGTGGTGTGAAAAGGGAGATTGGGTGCAGCAAGTGGCGTTGGTGAAGGAAGAGACGATGACGCTGGCGGAAGCAGCAACAGGTGGCGGAGGCAGCAATGGCACTACGGCTGCTAATGTTTGTGTGAGAAGAAAGATAATGAGCTAGAGGGGAGATCGTGCAACTCAAGAATTAGTGGTGAAAGCAACTTGCGTCGGTGACAATGATGGAAGCATCTAGTGGCAGTACTGGTAGTAGCATTGGGATTACTGGCTGGGATATCATCGTGAGAGGCGAGATCGTGTATGCACAAGCTGAGTGCAGGTTTGAGTGGAGTGGGAATGTAGGTTTAGGAAGAAAAAAAAAAAAAAAAAAGGAAAAAACAGTCTTATGAGGCAGGCTCCTTGATAAGACTGAAGATAGGTGCACAGCCTTGCCAAATTTGAGGCATATACCTAATATTGGTCGTTTGAGGCGTGCATCTCAGTGCGTCATTTCTTTGAAATTACACTTCGGCACAAATGGCCTCGAGTCACATGGTTGGATGTCTATGACATCATAACGGAAACATTAGTGAAAACATATGAATGAAACCTAGCTAAATTGCTGGTTGGAGTTGACTACTCGGGAGGTGAATCCATGCCATTGAATGATGCTAGCAAGCATCTGTGTTAACTGGGGCGAGCGGCCCCCTAAATCGGGCAGAATCTTAGGCATAAGCGAGTGCTCCTTAAGCTTCGGCGAATGTCGCTTTGTTTTTTGCAAGTACTCTTTATGCTTCTTCGAGTGCTCCTTAGCAAGTGCTTATTAAGTGCAGGTGAGTGTACATTTGTCTTGATTCTTTGGATTTACATGTCGACCTCTTATTTCAACTTTTTTCAAATCTCCTCAATTCATAAGCAATTCTGGAGCCATGGGATCACTAACTTTTTATCATCAGTTTTTTAAATTTTTTTTGGGTGTTATGGAACTATCATTTTCAAATTTTAAATGAAATATGTCGAGAATAGATTTGGTCTTAGTGCTTGACTTTCGTTAGTTGCCTAAACCTATTAGAAATCTATGTTGTTTCAGCAGAAGTATTCTACTACTAATTTTCAACGAATTTGCTTAAAGACAACACTTCCTGAGTTAGTGCTGAATCCTATATTTCTATTAATTTGTATAGCTTTTGGAATAATTGATTGATTTCTACGGAAATCCATGGCCAGCTTTTCTGAACTCGACTTCAAATATTGCAGGTTCCTTGTAATTACTCTGTAGCATGAGCTTCTCAGCAGTTTTTAGACGAGCGGGGCTTAAAGAGATAGTTTCAAATATTGATAATGTGTACCCAACTAGTGTCAGTGGTAAATAACTGCACCCAAAACAAGCTTATATTTTCCCATACGGTGAAATAGATCACAATATACTGGTGTGGGCTTGTTTTTCAGAAGCATCGGGGGGATTGAACTTGCTGTTTAGGCGCTGGGCCACCAAAAAAACCGCAGGATCCACAAAAAATGGCCGTGATTCCAATCCCAAATATCTTGGTGTGAAGAAATTCGGTGGTGAGGTCAGTTCCTGCAGTCACAAGCTACCTATACCTTGATGGAATCTTCCATATTAATATATTATGTGCATGTATGTGGATATATATTTTGGATGATTTAGTATTTACATGTCTAACATCAAAACTTTAATTTTTACATATATGTCACTTTATCTATGGATGAAAATATGTATTTTACTTTTTAGAAGTTAAAGTAGTGGCTTTTTTTTCCAGAAAGTTATACCTGGCAATATCATTGTTCGTCAAAGGGGTACGCGGTTTCATCCCGGTGATTATGTTGGAATCGGCAAAGATCACACTCTCTATGCTCTGAAAGAAGGCCATGTACGATTCGAACGTAACAAGCTTAGCGGTCGGAAATGGGTGCATGTTGATCCCCTGGAAGGTCATGTTCTTCATCCCATCTATCAAAATGCTGCTGCTTCAGATGCTACAAGCCAGGTTTATGCTAGTTAGGAGTTTTCAAGGTTGTGAAGAAACCATTTCCATGTGTTTCAACATGGTCAATAGTTTAATATGGTGCCATGCTGACTTTTTCCTTTATATTGTGTGGGAAAAATGATTTACTATTTTCAGAAATGAGAACTTCTGTTCGCATCTCAATATCTTGGTTCATGAAAGCAAAAAATAATGGAAAGTAGACCTACATGATGTTAAGAAAAGAAGGTTATCTGATGATCCAATTAGGAGAGTAGATGTTATAGATTCGACTTATGTTTAGAAAGGCAGAGGTAGACCTAAAAAGACTTGGGCATATTGTATAAAAAATGATCTACATTTATTAGAATTAAATGAAAGTATGACACTCATTAGGACACAATGGAGAAAAAGGATTCATGTAGCGGACCCCACTTAGTGAGATAAAAACTTTTTATTGTTTTTGTTGCTATTGTTGTTGTTGTAGTAGACCGACATGACTTGTATTTGTAGAAAACATACTGAAATGAAAAGCAGTTGTGCAATGGAGGTTTTCTGGTTTTTCTCTAGATTCCCCTGAAGCTCATGTCTTACCAAAATGCTGCGGATACAAATGTTGCAGTGAAAGTCTATTCTGGTTAAGAGTATTTCAGTTCATGAACTAATTTAAGGGAGCTTGATTACTGGAGCTGTCCTTGGATGCTAGGAATTTCAGTGGAAGTAATGAAAAAATGAAGGGTGATTTACATTTATTATCAGATTTCATTTTGTTGGTTTCGCTTTACTTCAATCCAAACAAAGCCTTGTTTCTATGCTGGCAATGTTTTTTAAATTTTCTGAGTGGGCGGTAGTAGAAGGTAAATGTTGTTAGGCCCTTCCATGAACCCAGAACAAAAATAGATCCTGTTTTGTCAGGTTTAATAATGTCATTCATTTTCATCAACTGATAGCTTTTGCTCAGGCTAAACTCATATCCAGTTGCCTTATTATAATTGCTTCATTGGTTTCTTTTGGCCTAATGCCAAGTTCAATTTTAGTTGCTTTACTTTTAGTAATGCTATGTATAATTATATTTCAGGCTGTATAATTACCTTATCAGATGTAGCCCAATATTCCAACAAAAGAAAAAAAAAAGAAAAAAAAGGAGAGAGGAAAATTACGTGAATAAAATAAGATAAAACTATCACGCACGAAAGATAGGTTGAGGACTATCACCAAATCTCTTTTAAACATGAGATGGCCACTGTGTCTCTATATTTCTAGAGAGATCCTAAATTTTAAACTCAACAAACAATCAATTCCATTCATGCAACAAATAAGCAATAAATAGTCATTTATAAATCCTAATGTGAAAAAAGAAGAAATTAAAAAAGAGAGAGAGAGGGAAGAGAGGGAAGTCTTTATTTTGAACTAAAGAGGGACATTTCTCCCTCTTTTGGTGGCACGCATTTTCTGTCCGGATATCTGACGTACCTTTACGTGCGATGCATGTTATTTCTGAGTTATTTTCAATAATCCTGAAATAACCCAGAAATAACCCAAAAATAAAGACCGCGGGTTATTTCTGGGTTATTTCAGGATTATTGAAAATAACTCAGAAATAACATGAAAATAACCCAGGAATACCCTGCGCCGCACGTACATCTACGTCAGGAGTCTGCTTAGAAAAATTTTTGCTTTTGGTGGGCACGAAAAGCTTAATTTTAAATAATCAATTATAAAATTGTATGTAATTGATGATTTTTATCATAATTTTATAATCTTTCCCTCATAAGTTTAAGGATTTATTAATATGGAAAAAAATCTTCAGAAATTTTCCACAAGCTTTCATGAAGGTAAAAAATGCATACAAATTAAAATAAAATTATAATAAAAAAATTAAGTTTTGGTTTAATTAAATGTTTTTATGCTCTTAGTAAATGGCCTGGTTTGTTGTTGTTTAACCTTCTTGTGGATGGATTTTGGGTTGCTTGTACTATAACATTTCTTTTGGCCCTTAAATAATTCTTCCCTAATGAGTTAAGTCCAAATAATCCTTCACTAGTTAAGTGCCATCTTCTCCAAATTAGCCCATGAGTATGTCATGTGATGATTCAAAAAAATATGCATTGGATCAAATTTTTACAATGATTTTAAATGGTTTGCACGTCCTTGCATGAAATTTTTAAATTTAGAGGTATTTCTTTTAGGTTTAATATATTTCATTATATAATCACATTATTTATATTCTTTTATAAATCTAATTTTCTTTACAAATTTGAAATATTTAATATTACTCTCTTCATGTTGTTTCTTAATAGTGTCATGTAATAGTCTTTTGCAATTGTGAATATAGAATTTAAAAATGCATGTGTAAGAACATCAACTATGTTAAGAGGGATTAAATCCATGTATTATCTCAAAAGATGTCTGTTTGGTTGAGTTGCAAACTATAATATTACATGCAAATTTAGAGGTGGCTAAATGCGGATCTTAATTCCCTATGCTCTTCCCTACTAAGCACCTCAATAAGTTATGAAGTAATCTATTGAATACCTTAGTTTGCCTATCAATTAGGGGATGGAATGATGAGAACTATTTAAGTGCATTCCCCCATAAACTTTCGTAGTATCTTCCAAAAATAAGGAATGAACCTAACATCCTTACAAGTATTTGAAAACTCTCTACAAAAGGCTCTTAAATTCAACTCTCTCCAATGTAACAATGTCAGAAAGGTGTCGGTCTTTTACCGTACTGACAAAAAGTGGTTTATAATTGGATTGTGGGAGTCATCATTTTGGGACTCAATTAGGTCAAATTACTTGAAATTTATGTCCCTTTTTTATTTTGATGGTGTGGGCTTATGTGGATGGGTGGGGCTAAACTTAAGAGTTTTATAACGTAAAGTTTTAGTCTTGGCATCAAATTTTAGCATATAGGTGTTCTCTTTTCCAAAATCGAAGACATTCATATCAAACAATCATCCAGAATATATGAGTCATATTCATAAGCAACACACCATACAATATATAGTCGTCATAACTACCCTTTTTTATAAGCACCATACATTAGTTGTGGCTAGAAGGGACGCATGGTTCACCCTAGTCACATGAAAAGGCACAAGGTGTGGCTTAGATTTTAGGTTGGTACTTATGAGTACTTGGGTGGACACTATATGCATAACACTCCTCTTTTTGTTGACACAGTAAAAGTCTGACACCTTTTTGACATTTTAGATATAAAATGTTTGAGATATGTCAACTTCCTTGGAAGGATTGCAATTGTGTTAAGATTTTAAGAGATGACATTTCTAAGTTGTTTTAATCTTTTGGGTATCAATTTGAAACTCGCAGTGTCTAACGATTAAATTTAAAAATTTTCCCAAGGTAATATCAAATGCGCATTTTAAATTATTCACTTTAAGATTATATTGTTGCAACTATTTGAAGACAATTCTCAAGTCATATAAATGATCGTCCTTTCTCTGCTCTTAATGACTAAGCCACCCACATAGCACTCGAGCTAGTTGTGAATGAGTTTGTCGAATATCATTGTCATAACCCACTGATATATCGTATCGACATTCTGTAGTCCAAAGGGCATCACCTTATAGTAATAAATCCTAATGGGTGTTAGTAAAATTCTCGTCTTCTTGTGTCATATTTTCTTTTATTGTAACTTGACAATCCATCCATGAAGGAAAAGATACATGTGATGAAGCGATATCTACCATCAGTTATGGAATCGACAATAGATTGACAGGATTTATTAAGATATCTGAAGTCGAAGTAGAATCAGATCTGACCATTCTTTTTCTTGACTTGTACCACACCGACTAACCAAGTTGGGCATTCTTCTTCTCGAACGAAACCAGATTCTATCAATTTCTTAACTTCTTCTATCACTTGTTTTCTATTACCAGGTGCATTCATCTTAGAGCTTGCTTTACTGGAGTAATATCTATCACCGGTTTATATAATACAACTTTTGGAGCTAGTCCAGACATTTCTTTGTTGTTCCAAACGAAGTAGTCTTTGAATTTTGACACTAGCTTGGTCATTTCTATTGCTTCTTCCTCATTTAATAACGAGCCGATGAATGTTGGTTTGAGCTCCTTTTCTGTCACCAAGTTGATTTCTTTTAGCTTGTCAATTGTAGATTTGATTTCCTCCAATTTTGGTGGTGCATCTTCAATTGAAGGGTCTTCATAATTGTATGACGCTTTTGCGCGATCAATGTTCAGATCATCAGTAACAACTAGCAAAATTATGTATTGTCCACAAGCTCAAATGTTCAAATTCCTACACCTTTCAAATTAAATTTATGATGCTTACTATTCCATAGTTGTTCAAAAAGGTGGGATTCATTCTTCGACCATTGTTTCAGTACAAAACCAAGTTGCACAAACTATTGAACATACAGTGAGTACCATTCATCTGGAAGTTCCATTATTTTTTGAAAATTATTTTCCTTTAATTGTACATCTGATCCAAGATTAAAGAAGAAAGATCTACATTGGAACTTAGTTGGTTCATATCAATGCCATGTGCTTTCTTGTCTATCAAACCCTCAAATTTTTTTCTAGGACATGCTGGATTCTATAAACGATATATTATAAATTTTTCTAAAATCACCAAATCTCTATGCCATCTCTTAGAAAAATATGCTTTATTTAATGACCATGCATGCATAAATGCATTAAATCTTCCGAAAGAGAAATTAGTCACTGCTCCTATTATTGTTTCACTTGATTAGAGGAAACCATTTGAGTTAATATTTGATGCTAGTGACTATGTTATCAGGGCAACTTTAGGACAACGACACGATAAAATGTTTAGAGCTATAACAATGCCAGTAAAACCCTTAATGAAACTCAAATTAATTATATTACTATTCAGAAGGAGTTATTGGTTATAGTATATGCTTTTGTTAAATTTGGGCCCTATTTGATTGGAGTAAAATGCATCGTTTATACCGATCATTTTGTTATTAGATATCTTATGTCAAAAATGGACGCTAAACAATGATTGATTAGAAGAGTCCTGTTTATGCAAGAATTTGATATCGAAGTAGTGGATATGAAGGGTTCTGATAATCAAATAGTGGACCATTTATCAAGACTGGATCAGGGAGATTCATATACTTATGAAGATGAAATTAATGAGAAGTTTCCTGATGAGCAACTATTTGTTATTACTGAATGACACATTTTGCGGTATGTTGCATAGTAAATTTCATAGTTATTGATATTATGTCTTGTGGTCTGACATACCATCAACAAAGAAATTCATCTGCGACGCAAAATATTATTTTTGGGATGACCCATACATTTATAGAAAATAAAAAAATCAGATGATTAAGAGATGTGTACCCTTAGAAGAAACCCTTGAAATTATTAAGAAATGTCACTATTCAGAATTTAGAAACATTTTGGAGTTGATAGAATTACTTTTAAGATTTTGCAATTCAGATTTTATTGTCTTGCTCTATTTAAAGGTGTGAGTCTATATATCAAAATTTTTAATAGATGTCAGAGAGTAGACTATTTCTAAGCGTGATGAAATATCTCTAAATTTTATTTTGGAGATTGAAATTTTTTATGTTAGAGATGGGTCCCGTTGTACCATCGTAGGAAATTTATTATTCTGATGGTTGTAGATTATGTCTCAAAATGAATTTAGGCAGTAGATCTTTCAAATTATGATGTTCAAAGTGTAGCCAAACTCTTAAAAAAGAATATCTTTAGTAGATTTGGTATGCCTAGAGTCATCATTAATGATGGGAGGAGCCACTTCAGCTATGGAAGAATTGAGACACTAGTTATTAAGTATGGAATTAAACATGGGATAACCAAAACATGTCATCATAAAATGAGTGGTTTAGTAGAAGTATCAAATAGGGAAATGAAAAGGATTTTAGAAAAGATTGTCAATCATAGTAGGAAGATTGGTCTTTGAGATTAGATGATGCATTATGGGCTTATAGAATTGCTTATAAAACTCTTATAAGAATGTCTCTATATAGACTCATATTTGGCAAAACTTGTCACTTACCAGTAAAATTAGAACATAAAGTTTATTGGGTTGTTATGAAATTCAATTATAATATGAAAGAAGCCGGTGAGAAAAGATTATCACAGTTAAATGAAATTGATGAAATTATACAAGATTCTTATGAAAATGCTAAGATTTATAAAAAGAAAATGAAAAAGTGGCATGATCAAAAGATTCATAGAAAACATATTGAGCCTGGACAGGACATTTTATAATTATAAGTAGTAAATGGGAAGGATTCTATTATAACACCTCTATTGCTATGATAACAATAATAAGAGAATTTTATTCTAATCTACCTGAAGCTCTGGATGGATTTATTTTGTGAGAGGAACTTATGTGGATATTTCTCTATCCAACATCAATATGTTATTGTCTTTGAGTGATCTCCGTTATTGCTCCTATGTCGATTCTACTTTTACTAATGCTCATCTTGATGAAGCTAAGCAATTTTTAACTGTTGGTAGAGGAGAGTGGGAAGACAATGAGAGAGTTCAGATCAAATTTTTTGCTTCCCAATTGAATAAAATATCTAAGATTTGACACTTCTTCATTTCAACTAAAATGATTCCTTCTACCAATACTAGTGAAATGACTATGAATCGAGCCTTATTGAATTATTCTATCGAAAATGATAATCTAATTGATGTAGGTTCCATAATTCATTATTCTATAGTAAAATTCATAATAGGGGGAACGACTCTTGGTTTGGGGAATCCATTTGCTATCTTTTCCTTATGCCAGCATGCGGGAGTTGCTGTTAATAATGGTGAGGAGATTTTTCATCCATTAAAGCTAATCTCCACATCAAAAATTGAGTTATATAGGTGGGTGGAAAAGGGTTAGATATAGGGCTGCTTAGTTCTTCTACTTCTTACCACCCGTAGGCTACTACTTTGAGGGGTGCAGTTGAACAACAATTATAAAAAAGGAGAGAATGATATCAAAATTTTACATGGCGAGGTGTATAGATTGGCTGAGCATTGTCACACTTGGATGGGAAGTGCAAAAATTAATTTGATCATCGTGCCAAGTTCCAAGCAGCTGAAGTGAAAATGTACAGGAAGAATCAATAGTTTGGTGGAGATGATCCAATAAAGTTTATGTATATCCTCTGTACCAGCTTCACAAGCACGCCACCCGACCCATGGAGGTAGATGAAGTGGAGGACTCTGATGATGATGAGGAGGAGTAGATTCTTTTGATGTGGATGTATTATATTTATTTTCCTGTTGTTGTTGTTGTATTCTTTATATTTTCGGATGTATTGGACACTATAGCTATTTTTGTTGCTGTTATTGTACACTCTGGATTAGTTTTTGTTATTACTCTGGACTAGCCTCTATACTTATCCATTGTAATATTTAAACTCTTTCTGGTATAATTTCATTTTAGCCCTGTTTAGTTGTGATTACTTGTTACTGCATGCCATTTCTTTCCTGCATATACCAATCAATTTTTATGCTAGACACATGTGGTAGAAGTTATTTCTATGTTATTTTCTCCCTGATTATATTCATGTTTTACATTGTTTAATATGCTGAAAATCAAGTTTGGGGTGGAGAGGGGGAGGGGAAAGACAAATTTTTTAAAAGCTTAAATTTATTTGTCCTCAGTAACCTGTACTTAAATTGTTATGCTTTCAAAGGGATTTGAGAAACATGTCAATTTGGAATTATTTCAATTTTGAGAAAAGAAAAAAAAAACATAACATCTTTATTTTAAATTCTATGTAAATGAGGCTAAAACAATGTAAAGTTAACTTATAGTTTAACATGTAGAAAAATGGTTTTACTATTTATTTTTGCATAGAGTTGCATATTTGTTAAACTTGGTATCCTTAGATACACACTTCATAAGAATTGAGCCTCTATTCAAATTATAGTTTCAACTATTGCATATTAACTTTGGATTTTTTTTTTTTTAAGTGAATGAGTGTGATAGGATTCACTTTAGGGAGTTGATAGTGGAATTCAAACTATTAGAGATCTATTCAGATATATTAATCATCATTAAAGTAATGCTAAGGATTGAAATGTATATCCTAAAGCAAGAAAAAAAAAAGTGATTAAAAGAATGTATTAGGGGAGGAAAAACTTGAGGAGAAGCCTTACTAAAAATTAGTTTCACTGGATTCTTTTTAAGGTTGAAGCATTATTTCATTCCTAAGCTTATGTGTTTTCAAAGTTTTTTGTAAGTCTTTTTAAAATGGAGTGCTTAAATTCTATTTTTCCAACATCTAAGGTCCTTTAATTAACAATTATTAATTGCTTTTTGAATTGAATAGAAAATCAAGTTTTTCTAATTAGATGAAAGGTTTACTTTTACCCAAGGGCTAGACTTATTTGCTAAATTTAATCTAAAGTTACAATATGAGTTTTCTTGAGGTAAAATTATTGACAATTTTAATGAAACCCACTCCCTCAAACTAATAGATTTGGTTTTAAAATTCTAGTGTGACTTGAGGACAAATAACGTTTAAGTTTGTGAGATTTTGATGTGTAGAAAAAGTATGCTTAGTTTCTTTTATGTATTGCAAAATTTTATTGATAAAATTGCATTTTAAAGAATGATATTTTATGTTATTCTTGCAGGTACAACATGAAGTAGAAGTGGAATGAAGTGGAGAAAAAATAGAGCGAAGCAGAGGTGACGTGGAGCAAAAGGTGACTCAAGAGATTGGCGCCTAAGCGCCATCCATTGGGGGCCTAGGTGCTCCTACCAAGCACCTTGGTGCCGACTTCTTGGGCTCTTAGGCGCCAACGCTCAACCATGCAGAGATTGAGGCTGGCGCCTAGGCGCTATCAACTGCAGGGCAGCTTTTCAGCAGTTTTCCCCACAACATGGAGAGTTATTTGAGAGATGTAAGGGAGGTTTTTAGGGAGTATTTGGAGAAGTCTTTTTGGGTGGTTGGAGGACACTAAGGTAGGGATTTTGGTAAGATTTGTGAGTTGTATTAGAGGGAAGACATTCAATATTATAGATCCTTTGGAGAGGCATTTCTAGCACTTTGTAAAGGGAAAAAACTAAGTATTGTGTATTGTTTTGTATTATAATTTTTGTAAACACAATTCTAGTGGATTTTCTTTTTTTGAAAAATGTTTTGTGGTGTTTTCACCATACTTTGTGAGTAGTTTTTTTATCTCTCTCTTGTGATGATTAAGAATGAAAGAATGCTTTTAAAATTGTTTTAGAAACCATAATGTGGAGTAGTTTTTTTATCTCTCTCTTGTGATGATTAAGTAAATGCTTTTAAAATTGTTTTAGAAACCATAATGTGATGAATAATCTTCAAGACTTCATTTACTTTTCATTCTGGCCAAGTGATTAGTTAAAATTTATTGTGATCCATAATGACTCGGGAGAGCTGATGAAGAACGATTAGATTATTCACATTGATCTATGAGGTATGATGCAAAAAAACAAAGATATGCAAATGTTAGGGAAATAATCTATGATGGATTCAAATTATGGTTTAAGGAATTAAAACCCGTTTAACCAAGCTTCTTTATGCACTCAGAAGAGGATAAAAAAGATAATTGCTCCTATTTATCACTAGCCTAATTCACAATTTGCATTCTTGTTATTTCTCCTATTCCACTTAATTCATTGCAAGGAAATGTAGCTTTATAACTTGATTTTCACAAAGTCAAATATAGTAGAATTCGATAGGAGTAACCCTTTAAGAGTAGTTTTAAATTAATTAGGACTAGTTAGCAAAACTTTAAATCAATTTGATTTCCAAGCTAAGCGCAAATTTAATAGACTAGAACTCTTCCTAAACTTAATTACCTTATTTCCCTGTGGGTTCGACAACCTGGACTCAAAAGTCTCTATTTACAAAAGCGACATGTGTGTTTGTGTTATGTCCCAGAGAGTGGAGTAAACCTGGAGTTATATTGAGGCCGCATCAACTACAAATGGTGGCAATTCATTCTTTCGTAGTTACATACAGAAGTCACATTCATAGCTTTATGTTTTAATATAGCCAATAGTCAGAACTCATCCAGTGTTACAATAATAAATTTATATTTGGAAGATCTCCATGCATGCCACACAATTCTAATGTATTTGCATATCTAACACCTGAACTACAACAGCAAATGTGCGGGTGTTGAGGAGCTGCAAGCACAAATTATCTACAGTTTTTTCCTTCCCCACTTCTACTTTTGCTGTTATTTTCTAGCACTGATGAAGCGATCTACCTGTAGCTTAAAAAAAAATGAAGTTTGAGATGCAAGGCAATGACAGTTTTGGTGTTTGATATGTAATTACATAAGAATTGTGTGGTATGTAAGGAAATTAGAAAAATATAACTTGCGACATGGCGCATGGCGCAGTTGGTTACATATGATGAAGCAGATAAAAACACAATGGGTTTTTGACATTTTAATTCAGCCTTTAGTGACATCTTCTCTAGATATCTTTCACTAGTTCATGAAATCTTTTGAATTATTGCTAATTATATCAAAACAGAGATTCTGCCTTTTCAAATAGGAGATAACAAATGCTATTTTGAAATCAAAAGATGCACTTGCTTTCATGTTTTTAGCATATTTCTAACTTGGAAGTATCCATTGAGATAACTTTGTACTCTATCAAATCACAATTAGCTAAGAGTGTTGTTATACCATTGGATGCATTTTGCCTCTTACCTTTTGAGGAGGTTTGATTCCTAGTAGGTGAAAAAAAAAAGAAAGAAAAGATGAAGAAGAGGCGTGTTGTTCTCTGAGTTGAACTTTGGAGAAAGCACCAAATAGTCAGGATGTGTATATGCATTTTCTTGGGTTTTATTTTCTGAAACAATCTGTTGAATTGTGTGGTATGCGTGCAGCATTTTGGTTTTCATTTATGATAAATGAACAATTTCAATCACTGAATCTATTTTGCCTCCCAGTGTTTATTTCACTGTGGTATGTGTGCAATTGGGAGGATGCTTTTCATTCACTTTTATTATAAGTGAACAATTTCATTCACTGTGGTATATGTGCAACTTTCATTCATTGTGAACAATTCCATTCTTTAACTTGCCACAGCAAGGTAATGTTTTAATATGGAATGAAAATATTGATTTATGTTGAAGGAGAATTCGGTGGTATGTGTGTAAATGGTCTTTTATATTCCAGTGTAGAATATTTTCTTTTACTTTTGCTGTCCTTTTACTTTCATATTACTTGCTATGCCTGGAATATCTTCATCCTGCTAACTGTGATGGCATCACATCTCAGATAATTTTAGCAGCATATTTCTCATGTATTTACATTTCTCACAACTGAACAATATATACACCAGATATATTGGTGCTACATATCTCACAACTAATGTATTTACATAAAGTAGTTCAAGATATATGCATTAATTTTTTTTTTCCTTGAACCATTTAGAAACGTGCTAATTTATTACTTTGTTTCCTTTGACACATAACAAAATTGGCTTTGCCTATAATAGTTCTATAAGCAGGCAAAGATAATAAGGAAGTAACATATCCTGCAAGAAAGTTGATCGAATTCCATTATAATTTTGAAAACTTACATGAAGTCATGTAGTTATATAAGCAAGGGAATTCAGTAGTACATATGTAAATACATAGAAACTGTGGGGAATGTATGTCAATTCTCCTCTGAGATCTCATTATGCATTTTGTTGAATTTTCTTTTTACTTATTCATTACCATACTTTCATTATTTATGTGTGAATTATTAATGTACAAGATTATACTATCGAAAACGAGCTCGAGCAATTCAACAAGCTCTAAGGGGGATTAAGTTTCGATATTTTGTGATATCAACCTATTACGCATTGTCTTTATGGCACGGAAATATGACAAAGCTGGACGAAAATTTTTCAGATGTTCGAAAAAATTTAACGAAAGGAGAAAACAAATTTTTCTAGCTGGTGGATGAACGGAAGGATGCAATAGCGGAGCGAGGTGATGAAAAAATGAATGCATATGGCGATACGATGAAGATTAATCTCAAAGACTTGAAATTTCTTGTGAAGACATTGCTCTTGTTTGATTTCGTGATCATAACATTTTTGTTATTGTTGTTGACATTTCATTTGTTTTGGTGATGCTGATATATTTGGGAAGAAAAGCTAGACTACTTTAGATTTTATTGTTAAGCAAGCTGCATGTTTCACTGGAAGCGGTTTATGTTGAATATATTATGTCAAACTTAAATTCCTTTATGGTGTTGTGAGTGAAAATACCTTAATAAATTGTCATTGAGTTTAACTGTGTTTATATACTGAGGGGTAACTGACAACACTTTCTGAATTGTGTTTTTCAAACAGACTAACTGTTTCTGAAACACCATCTTATGAACAACATATTTTCAATAACAGTGTCTAAATTGAACTTTTTTACAGTCACAGCCGAAACAAACACACACTTAATTTTCTTGAAACTTTTCTCTCAGTTCCATAGCAGTCTTCTAGAGGGTATGTAGGGGGTTTATTCATATGATTATTCCAAAAAGTATTTTCTAATTTCAAAGTTCTCCCAATTAATTTTCCTATTTGCAGATCAGTTTTCTCCTCACAAATTGTAAGAAATAGGTTCCTATAAGATAATTCAAGGTCTTTTAAATTTTGGGTTGGGTTCTCCTTAAGTTTTTCAGGTTCTTGATCTAATTCTACTAAGTCACTCTCCTGCCTAAGATAATGTTCCAACTCTTCCCCTTGGAACACTCCTATGGGTGATACTATATACTTAACTATCTCCCTCACAGTACAAGAGGGTGCCTTAAAAAGAAGAGCAAATTCTTTCTCAATCATTGTTAAACAAAGATCATCCAACTCAGTCTGTTCTTCAGAGACCAACTCTTCATATTCAAAGATATAGCTCTCCACAACCCCTGACATCTCTTGGGTGGGTTCATTGTTTAATAGGTTAGTTAATTGTCCGACTTGATTTTCTATGTTTCTAAGGGCATCAACTTGGCTTTGTAACTTCTTCCCCATTTTTATTATTTATTCCTCCAAATACTTATTTCCTTCAAGGTAATCACTATCCTAGTTATTCCAACTTCCTATTGGATTGACTTGGGTCCTCTCCATTGTTGGTTGTCTACTCTTAGGGTTTTTATTGTTCCAATCGAAGCTTAGGTGGGTCGACCAATTTTGGGTGTTGATGTTTAATAAATTCCTCAAATATACTAATAATTCTTCTAATGATAGGTTATTCTCCCTAAATTAGGCTTTTGAGGTGACATCCCAAGATTGAGTTTGACAAATGTGGTCCCTACTCCAATTATTCCAGTTTTCTACAAGGTTGGTTTGAGTTCTCCCCCAATGTTAAATTTCTATACTAATGTCATTAATATTCCAATTAGAGTTAGGTTAAGTAGTTCAATTGGGGTTGTAGGTATTGGAAGAGTGGTGATCAAAATTAACTCCTATGTCAGGGGGGTAAAGATTGCGAAGGCTAGCCATGAATGTGTTGTACTCCTCAAAAGATATAAAATAATTTTCATGGGGGTTTTTTATTTTGAAGTGTTGAAATATTATTTTTTTATATTTTTCCAGAAAATATATAAACACAAGAACAAAATAAAACAGAAAACAAAATACAGATAAAAATAACAAAATTGTCAAACCTAGATCCTAAATTTTTCAACCAAAATTCTCTTAAAATCAGAAATAATCATTAACGCATTTCCCTGATAATGACGCTAAAAATATGACACGCTGAAACTTCCGCAAAGTAAGTCGGTCAAACAATACAAATGCACGTGTCAAGTAGTATGCGATTTAAGAGTCCGTGTATCGATCTCACAAGTAAAGCAACAATTTTTTAAAATCTCTATCCTACTAATTTAGTGAACCTAACTTGGTGTGATTGCAAAGATGGTTTAAGTCCTAAGATTCTAGCAAAAATAGAGGAAATGAAAGGCAACAGAAAACAAAAACATTAGAAAAATTTTGTGAGTTTCTTCAAGATTGATAAGGCTCGTGCGTTTGTAATTCGAGGATAGTTGTGATTGTGATTTTCTAAAATGTTCAACATAATTGTTGTCAACCGGAGATATAGTACTTCTTATGCCTATGTTCACGTCAAAAGAAGCTTAAAATCCATGAAGTGAAGGCTTATTCAATCCATGACATTCCGTATAACTGTTTTGATCCCCTGGAATGATTGCAGATTTCCACTAGAATATGTTTATCCTCTCAGAATTCTGTGATTAATTGTTTGTTTCCACAATGAAACGGTTAAAGTTCCTAACTTCACAAAACATATTAACATCCTAGTTTGTCAGACTAGTATATGCTATCCAACAACATAGGCCATGAAAGCACGAGAAAATGCTAACGAAAAAACAATAAGGAAAAATCACGATTAAATTCACTGCCTCTAAATCACAAATACACGAAGAATGAAATCAAGCACGCATCGTAGAGAAAACCATAGAGAGGAAAACTATGTAGGATTTCATTGAAAGAAACATAAACATGTAAAACTTTTAATAACTTGTCTTCTCCACACTTGTAGCAATCTCTCCTCTCATACAAGCTCTCACAACTCACAAAACAAAAGAAACTCTCACCCTACAAGGTTTCCACCAAAGGAGGAAGAAAACCTTGAGGAAAGCTCACGAATTCTTTCTGAATCTTGCCTCCAACAGCCTCCAATGACTCCCCAATGCAAAACTTTTGTCCAAGCCTCCAAGAGGCCATGAAGACCTTCCCTCATGACACATACATATTGATATTTAGGTTTTACATTAAGGATCCAAACTCTCCAAATCTGTCGATAGGTTCAAAATATGCATGAAATCGCGCAAAATATGAGTATTGGATGTCGTTGGTGTGGTCACGCCAGACCCCAGCTCGGAGGTCAAAACCTAGATCAAGCGTGGTTACACCCAAAGCAGGCGTGACTACGCCAGACAATACTAAGAGTCTGTTTGAGGCAGCTGTAGATTATTAATAATCTGTTGATAAGCAAATTATCTTGATAATTTGATAATCTGTAGATTATCAAGATAAACTGTCTTATTGTTTGAGAGAGCTTATGCAGAACAGCTCATTGGCAGTTGTTGCTGGATATATGATCATTTTGCCCTTGTTTAGTGAAATTGTTTGCAATAAAACTGCATGAGCAAAATAGTAAATAAAACAGAAGCTCGATCGCTAAAAAAGTGGTCTAAATGACCCCGGATGACGAAATAGACTGCACGAATGCGTCCAGAATGTCGATTTTAGTCAGGATGACATCCACTTCACTGTGAGGGTGTACAAGCTAAAAATGAGCAGATTGATGATTAATTGAATAATAACTGTTATTATTATTATTATTTTAATAATAGTATTATTATTATCATCCTTATAAAATCATCGCATACCCTCTCTCCTCTATCTATCGATCGGACGCAAGACAACCGTCACCCTCGTTTTCACGAAAACGTTAGCCGACTCTGGGATTTTGCTCCAAGCTGCCGACCAGCGGTCCTCGCCTGCGACCACTCTATTGTCGCCTCCTCTCCTCGTGCCGGTGAGCCCTTCCCTCATCTCTCGCGATCCCTCACGCTCGAAACCGTGCCCAAGCCATCGACCCATCCCCTCTTCGACGCGACATTGCCGAACGGATACGGGATCGAGGGCTCATGAGTAATAAGTTGCGATGGAATGAGGAACGCGGGGGTAAAGGGAGAGGTCGTAAATCATTTGGGTTATAACGTAAAACGATACGCGCATTTACCAACCGCCGACCCCAACTCACTAACCAAACGGCTCTGCGACGTTATGAAAATGTCGAATGCTGGGATAAGCTGTGCCAAACGGACCCTAAATCACACGTTTTAACTCCATTTTGCGTGACTAACACATAACTTGTAAAATAGCACCAAGAACCTTCGACAATCATAAAATCATGATAAATAAAGTAAAATAGTATGAAAAAGGCATGATAAGAAATAGGGCAAATCACGTGAATGTCAGGTATTACCAGAAAAATTTGCCACTAGAGAAATGAAGGAAACGATATTTAAGGCAACACATTATTAGAAGAATATTTTAACACACAATAAAAGAAAATAATAATGAAAGAATATCTCTTGGGATCCATGTGAATAATAATATTATTTATAGTGTTGTAAAGTATGAATTTTTCAACATCAGGTTACTCATTACAGGAAAATGGATAGATCTCTAGGCATTATAGAGCAATTATTTTCTGCAGAATCTTCTCTCTATTCCTAATTCTAATATTTCTACTCTAAAGCTTTTATTGGGTAAGCTTAGTCCACAGACAAATTAGGATAAAAAATATATTATTTTAAAGTATTTAATGGGAACAATAAATTTTTTTTACATTATTTATAGCCCCAAAGAAAAAAAAAAGCATCTCTCATAGAGTAAACATTTTATTAATCTCTTCGAAGAGATTAATGTTTTATGTTGCAATTCTAGTAATAGCCTTACGAAAAATCAAATCACCTTTGGTAAAACAGGCGTGCGTACACAAAAATACACAAAAATAAAAAATAAGAATAAAAAAAACTTGACAACCTGTCACGATATTGAATGCCAGTAAGAAAAATGATCAATTGAATATCTACTAAGCTTGCCAATCCATTAACCCTTGGAATTCCAGTCAGAACCTACAACATAAAGTTAAAAGCATTTGGATGATGTTCTACATATTCTTGAGTACGCTAAAAATAATCTCTTGTAAATAGATTAATGTGTAATAAGATGGGAACATGAGCTCAGAATACAAGTCCACCATTAGATTGTGTTTCTTTATTGGAGGTGGCCTAAAAAACTCAAAAAGACAAGACAAAATCTTCTGGCTATATGAAATGATATAGATAATGATGTTTTTTTTTGGCGGAACTTCATTTTTTTATTAGGCAGCATTTGATTTATGCAGAGACAATCAAGTCAACATTAACATTAATAGCCATATATTTCATCAAATAACCAAATGCTTTTGTTTATTTTTATTTCACGAGGATGTAGCGCTCGTAAAGAAGAAAATTATTAGGAACAAATAAGGATGTGAATTTAGCTCAAAGATCATTAATCATTTGAAATTGATTCAAAATTTGGCTCGAACCGAGATAAGATCAAAATAAATGAGCCGAGCTGCGAGCCAAAATTTCAGATTGAATTTTTTTCGAGCTGATTTTGAACCGGCCTTAGCTCGGCTCAAAATCAAAATGTTAGTAACCCTAGTGACGTTATGGCTATAAATTTAGAAAATCTAGCTCAAAGATCGCTAATCACTCAAAAATTGTTTCGAATTTTGGCTCAGATCAAGATCTGATCGAAATAAATGAGCCAAAATTTTGAATCGAATTTTTTTGAGCCAATTTTAAGCCGACCCCAACTCAACTCGAAATCGGATCATTAATAGCCCTACGCACAAAAAGAATGCCTAATACTTTTTATCAAGGCGTTGTCTTCTCACTAGTACAGCGAGCTAGGCCCATCGATATGCGTACTCCAATTAAACCGACAATTAGCATAAATTATATTAAACAAAACTATTACACATTTCAAATGCGAATAAAATTATTTCAGCGTACCCTAAATAATTTATTCATTTTTGCATTACACATTGAGGGGACCTTTAACAAATAAAATTCGTCAAATGTCCCCATCATTCAGCTACACAATTGAATGAATAGCTACCACTTGTAATAAATTTAAACTAATTGTGTATAGAATAAGAGTTTTTAAAAACAATTGATCTACTTGAAATAGCAATTGTTTATTGACATAGTTGATGGTGCAATGTATATGAGTAAAAGCACTTTCCTTTAACTATTATCAATTTTTAGAATAATATGGTCATGCATCATAGAGACATAGAAAAGCATAAGATTAAAAAATTTATAGAAGCCAATCAAAATCATAAAGTATGTCATATATTATCAACCCAACCACTTATTTCCTAATCATTAGGACATCACTAAGCTTTGAAACCATATTTTTGCTCATATAATCGAAGTCTTCAATTATAAAATTTCTACTGTATTTAACTTGTTATTAACTAGTCTTTAAAAAATCTTAAAATCATGCATGCCATTAAATATAATAGCATCAAAGACAATTTGTAATCCATGCATTTGAAAATCAAAACATTTAAAAAAAAATAAAAAATAAAAAATCTAACTTTAAGTCATGCATTAATGCTTAAAATGACTAGTACAGCTTTAAGGCCCATCAAATTAGATCTTACATTCATAAGAAAATAAAAAGGAAGTATGAAATCTCAATTGAAAATAAAATCAGACAATTTGCAAACAGAGTAACATGCATGCCAAAGTTTAAATCTGTGAAGTGCAAGAACATGAGGCAAACACAATTTGCCAAAGAACAGTTGGTCTAAAACTAGGACACAAAAAATAAACGCCCCATAAAAGATATGTAACAGACTCAACACTTACATGGTAAATCCAGAATCACAGATTATTTATAGTTTTTAGCACTCCGGCCAGACAAGTTACCCTTCCAGATTCAGCAAGCAAAGTTTGCTTTATGCATAATTCAATCTGAAAATGTCATTCAGCACAAAGAAGCTCCCCTGTGCTGTTGGGAACAAGTGGAACATCTGTCAATAAAAACAACATCAGTATTTTCAGTTCAACCAACCAGTAAAGCAAATGAGCAATTCAAAAAGCTTAAAAATTCCCAATGAATATATTACATTAATGAGGGATAAAAACCATTGGAGACGAAGGAAAAAAAAACAATTTAAGAATGTGCAACCATTAATAAAAAAAATGGGACTAAACAAGATTAGAAATGGAAACACATGACAGTAAAGCACAAAATGAACTCCATTCATTCAAACCATCAATTTGATTGTGACGAAGTGAATCGATAAAAATAATTCATATTACAACAGAAATAGATGTGATTTCAATGCAATCTCCCATTATTTACTTCTCAATAAGCAATAATAAATATCTATTTCGGTAAAATAATAAAGGCAGATCATCCGAAATAGGAATATATTATTTAGAGCAAAATATAAATTTTGAACAATAAGCAGAAAAATATTAATGAAATGCTTCACAATGAAAAAATAACGAAGAATAATTACCACACGGTAAATAATATGAAGCTGAAACAACGAACTACACCTGCAATGAGCTAATAGCCCTCTGTTCAAATGTATATACCATGATTTTTGAAGTTCTAAGATTCAGTGGGATTCCAATCATCTGTTTGAAGCACTGAAGTTACCACCAACTCCCTACTATCATTTATTAAATAGAAACGATAGTTACAAATAGATCTTCCTAACTGCTGCGCTTAAACTTTACATAAAGTTTGCTTGTAGTTGTCATTCAGGTTTTCAAGGATGATTGCATTTTTTCTTTGAAATTATGAAAATGGACTTGAGAATAAAAAGATTTGAAGTAAAGCACTACAATGTGAAGTCAGCCAAGGGATGAACATTTTAATATTAGACAAAGTCAGCTTTTTAAGAAAATGCTAAAAAAACCTCATACCCTTTCCTTCCGCTGCCAGTCTCAAGCAATGCTTAAAGAGAGCGAATAGGGAAGAATGTAAAGTTCTACATTTCTCTAAAAAAGATCAAGAACATTCTTCAAGGTAGGTTGCCAAATGCACTATCTATACCAGAGAGTTTGTGATGCAGTAGATTAATGAATTGAAAAAACGAGAGAGTTTGTGATGCAGTAGATTAATGAATTGAAAAAACGAATGACAAAAATGATGAGAGAAGCATTAGCACAAGCATCAAAGAGATTGCACTCCCACCTTATCTAGAAGCTCCTGTACGACGGAGAAGAGTACTCCGCCGGAGAAGAGACCTCGCCGCCAAAGTCACAAGGACCCCGTCACTTGTAATGGAAGACAAGGATGATACATACTATCCTAATAATGTTGGCTCAGCACAGTCGAAGTATGAGAGAAGAGGGAGGAAATTAAAACTCGACCTTATCCATTGGAGAACACTTTTTGAGAGATCACTAAAGTGAATGCGCTTGAACAATTCAAGGATCTGAATCGTATCGAAGGTAATCAAATCCTCTGACAACAGAGCCTCTTTCAAGTCATTGCCTACTTACTAAGAGTAAATGACACATTGAAATATCATTTTTTCTTCATGAATTTGAAGGAATCAACATAAAGATGGTGTAACCTGTTGCTAGGAGTGCCACAACTTATAAGGACTTCAATTGCATGTTCATAATGTAATTCGCTTGTGTACAGAGACTAAAATAATTTGCAAGCTCTGTTAAGAATTCGAAATAAACTAAGGGACTTTGGGCTTTTATTACTCGTTTTCAGAGGAAAATGTTGGAGGTTCAAGACATCAAGCTACAATAGCCCACACCACATTATCCCAAGGGTTAAGAGAAGGTTCCTTTCATTATGCACTCAAGCTGCGATGATCCTCAAGCTACAATGATCCTGAACCTTAGCAAAGATGTTGGAGCTGTCCAACAACCATATTTTTCACAGAAAAGTATAATTTTCGTTCCTAAGTCATGTCTGTTGAAGATAAACTTCAGCCAAATTGATAAGGATGCAAGTTGCCTTGTGCAACCTACAAGAACGTCAGATTTCGAAGAGTGTCGACCGCATCCCTTCAAGAAAATGACATATTCAAGAGGTAAGTTTTTCCCATAGAATGACGACTTCAATATCATGAGAGGAGGGTATATTGGCCAGAGGTCACTGCCACACACTCACCAATTACCCACTCAAAATCTCCTATAGTCTCAATGGCCAAAATAGTGGAGGTCATTCAAAATAAAGAACATTTTCGGAAATCCATGCCTATGAAGCCTTGAAGATACCTGCAAGATCCACGGAAATATTGTGTAACATTGTGAACACAGTCATAACACTGAGGAGTGTCAACACCTCCAAAGTTTAATTGAATAATTAGTTAAAGCTGGGAAACAAAGTAAGTCTATCGTGTCAGGTGAGTCAACTTTGAGACAAGAAAAGGCACCTATCGAGGAAGCTCGCAAGCTAGTTTGGGCTCATGTGACCAATATCACAGGCATTGTTCCAGCTATTTTCAGTGGGGACAAAGTGGATGCATCCTGCTAGACTAGCCTAAAGAGGCTTTACTCATGAGAATTGTGCTTGGCGACTTTGTCTCACAGCCAAATCATGAATCATCCACCCTTCATTTTCATCGATGAAGACTTGTCTGTTAAGAGAAATCCTTACAAAAATGCAATAATTATCATGACACTGATTAAAAATTATAAAATAGGCAATATCCTTATTCATACCATGAGTTCTATCAATAATCTTCTCAAAACTATTTTTGAAAAGATAGACCTTAATTTTCCACATTTGTCCTCTATTTCAAGCCCTATGTGGTAAAGAGGAAAGAAGCTATGGGAGTCATAGCATTACCCATCATTTAAAGGGATAAAGACAAGCAATCCACAAAAATGGTAGACTACGTTGTAGTCGATTCTCTAAAGACTTAAAAGGCCATCTTCAGTCATCTACTCCTCAACACCTTCAAGGTGGTAATCACAGCGTACCATATTGCCATCAAATACTCAAACGATGGTAAATTGGTGACTTGGAGCTGTCACATACCTGTTATCTAAAAATAGTAAATGATTTATGAGAGGAGATATTAAAGCTAAAAGTTTAGCAAGCGAATGTTCTAGAGACGACCGAAGTCATAGAAGTCTTTGTTACTAAGGATGAGTCGGGTAAACTTTTCGACATAGCATTATTTGTTTTGTAGGATTCAAAGATTAGTTGGTCTCCATCCTGCGAGAGTATTGCAATGTGATCGTCTGATCAATAAAGGAAATATCAGATGTCGAAATTGATGTCATTTTTGATAGATTGAAAGTCAACCTCAGAGCTTAGTAGGTAAAGCAGATAATGCAATCAGTCTCTATTACTATCGTAGAGCCCATTTGCCAAGTATAAAAATTGTTAGACATTGACCATAATAGAGAGGTACAATACCCAGATTGGATTGCTAATGTTGTGATAATGTCGAAGTCAAATGAGAAGTGATGAATAGACATCAATTTCACAAATTTGAACTCGACTTACTCAAATGATAACAGCTCATTACCATGTATTAATGAACTTATTGACTCTGCAATCAGCTAATCAATCAATAATTTCTTGGATATTTTTCGTTTACCACCAAATCAAAAAGCTCTGACAGATGCTGAGAAAATGACAAACATTACTAGGGATGAGTTTATTTCTATATTGTAATGCTCTTTGAACTCGGAATGTTGGCGTTACTTATCAACAAATGATAAATGTAATCATCAATAATCACAAAAAGAAATATTGATGTCTATGTCAATGATGTTTTACTTACAATCAAATCTCTAAAACAAGATATAAAAAATCTTAATAAGTACAATATGAGTTAAATCTACTCAAATATACATTCGATGCAGGAACAGGAACATTTTTAGGTTGTCTTCTTATTCCAGAGGGTGAAGGTATCAAAGTCAATCTAGAGAAAGTCAAAACACTTATAGACATATTGTCACCTCACAACAACAATACAACAACAGACGGGTCGAATTGCAACTTAAATTCGTTTTATCACTGTCTGGTGACAGGTGTGCAAGCCTTCTTTAAAGTTCTAAGGATGACAAAGCGCTTCGTCTAGAAAGAGGAGTGCGAGCAAGTTTTTTGTAGGCTTAAGAATTTCAGGTTGCCGCAATCATATGCATATGTTGTAATGCGTTTATATCATATGTATGCATATCGTATTATGAAAACTTATCAAAGACATTTTTATGCAAATTTTGCATCTTAAAAGTTTAATCTTCGTTGGCTTTATGAATATGTCCTAGTATGCCTACATAATAGTCATAAGCCTAGAATATATGGCATTCCATATTAAGAATGCTTTATTTATCGAGGAGTTAATTCCTAACTTTAACCTCATGCATTTATATCCTCATATCACCCTCTATGAGTGGACCTGGCATATCTTTTTTGGCATATCTTTTTGATATAGTTTTAAAGAAAATCAACAATTCAATAGCAAATATCCTTTAGATGTTTGATCAATCCATAGTTGTAATGTGTTACTGAAAATTATTCACGAGTATATCCTGTTGAACAATACAAATTATTACATAATAATCATGCTCATATGACTGCTAAGGGCATAAGTGATCTTGGTTACATCACTTACAAAGACCATATGTAAGGTCGTTTTTTCAAATAAATTTAATTTCTTAATATAATTAAATTTAGAGTTATTTTTAAAAATTCAAATTATCAAATTCGATCATATGTAAAATAAATCTTTTTTAAAAAAAGATATAT
>NW_018164718.1:1869848-1878354 GCF_001263595.1 Phalaenopsis equestris | reverse complement strand
CCTTTCAGCTTCATTTGCTCAAAGTCCTTTCGAATTAGCTCAAGTTTAGGGTTTCCATAAAGAAACTTACCTACTAAGAATAGTTGACAAAGCGCAGCTAGGGTGGAGATCTCTGCCTCAGTGAGAAAGATTGCAGGTTTGTCATTTTTACGGGAAACTTTTTTGAGAAATTCAGTTTCAATGCCAAGAGCAAATTTGTCATGGTATCGTTGCGGAAACATATTCAAAAGAGGGGCGGAGACGGGGTTATCACTGGCGAGGGCGGCGGCGTAGGAACGTCCTGAAGCCATTTCTTATATATATATATATATATATTTAATATAATCCACTGCATATGAATTTTATATTGAATTTAAAACTAAACAATCAATGTAATGAATTTGCTTTAATCCTGAGGATGGTAATAGACCTAGTAACCTCATTAAAAATAATATGAGCGCGCTCTTGGCCACACTGACTCACGCACATTTAGGCGTTGTGATAAGACACTTATAAATGTTTGTTTATCTTGGTTTAGTGTGTAGTTAGAATTGTCATACATGGGGCTCTTAATCTATGTTTGTTTGTGTCTAGCCATATATTTTATTCTATTTTTTCATGTCGTGTTTGCGGAGTTTGAGAATTTGCACTCATTAGGATTATATTTTCAATCTTCCGTAGCGAGTTATGTTAGCCAACGGGAAAGCCTTAAAATGAATATCATAATGTCTTCTACAGGCACTAATTCAGCCATAAAACATAACGCATTTCATGCTGGCATGTTTTTATATATGTGCTTACTAACCTTTGCTTTATAGGTTATTGAGTTTGTAAGTTTGTAATTTATTTATATACTTTATAGAGTTTAGAATTGGGTTTATAGTAAAAAAAAGGTATGAGTGTGAGTTCCTTAGAGTAGAGAGCTGAAACCGTGCTTGGATGGCGATCAAAGAGCTAATTGCTCATGTCCCGTGCCTTAATTCTAGAATAACTATTATTGTATAGACTTAGGATCGGGTAATATATAAGAAGCTTGACTAACTTTTTACTTTTCTAGGATATCTTATCAATTTAATGGCATCCGGCCTCGTTATTATTTTTATATGTGCACGTGTGTTTATTTTATATGCACACGCGTGTTGTTTCATGCACTTTTTCATAGATTGTTGTTTGTTTACACTCATATGCACGAATAGGCTCCTAGAATAAAAACAAACTTTCCAATCAAAATGTAATAATTTGTCAAACCACAGTAAATAAAATTTAAGCTCAACTCACTAAATTTTCAAAATAATATATTCTTTCTTATGTAAGTTTTATGGTCGAATTTGCAAAATTAAAAGATTTCATGTTTAAAATTTATA
This sequence comes from Phalaenopsis equestris, assembly GCF_001263595.1. Lineage (NCBI taxonomy): Eukaryota > Viridiplantae > Streptophyta > Magnoliopsida > Asparagales > Orchidaceae > Phalaenopsis > Phalaenopsis equestris. The sequence goes on along the minus strand of NW_018164718.1, from coordinate 1,877,011 downwards.
ACTCCTATAATGATAGTGACTCCACACATCATCATTTGGACTTCGTGAACCTGTCATAATAGAGCAAGTTGACAAGACGACAAGACAACTTACTATCTAGTAATTTATTATTTGCTGAGATTTCAAAAAGTCAAATCCCAATTTTTATATTGAAAAAATATCTTGGTATGATCTCTTCTCTTACATCATATTACCTTCTTGATTCAAATAGAGTTTTGATTGCCTTGGTGAGCAATAATTTCTGTTGTACTTCCATGTACCATCCCAACTCCAAGTAAATGTTCACTTAACGCACCATCAAGATAAAGAATCCAGAGAAAGTCATTCTTCATTATCATATCTTTTTATGAATTAAATAAAGATAATTGGGAAAAACATAAACTAAAGTTTGCATCTTGATGGCAATTTTCTACGTGTACGAGATTTCAAAATCACTCATCATTATTAACCATTTTAGAAGTCTCCAATAGTGATAGGATTTAACCAAAATGAGTTAAGTAGAAGATCAATGATGATTAAAATTGAATGCTTGATAAAGTACGTGTAGTCAATTTATAGTAATGACAAAGCTCAGGGCCAATTATTTATAAAGGGATAACTCAATTGTACACAGAAGAATTTTACCTCCATAATTGATTAGCTGATGTTACTTTTAATCTTTTTTATTTGGAATATAATAGGAAGCGTCTTCCTCTACCCCTCTACTCCAAAAATTTAAAACAGATCATCCATGGCTGAGGACTTCAGAGAAATCATAATGACAAAAAAATGTTCATCAAAGTAAAAGCTTGATCACATTCATCATTCAACTACAAATGCTTTGAACTTCTCAATTTTTTAAAAGACTATATTTATCTTCGTACTTCAAGATAAGACCACTTAAATATGACATTGTATTGATAAGTCATTCAATTTATTTGGTCGTCTTTGGCGTAAATATCTCCAAGATCGTCTTCAGTTTATCAGATTAATCTTGATGCCATTATGACGAAATAAAAAGCCTAATTTTGTCATGCCCAATACCAAAAGTGCATTTCAAGGGTGAGATGCATGTTACAGTTCTTCAACGTAGTATACATCTCTCAAGAAACTAAAAAGTTTTTGTAATAATAACCATTTTAATTTTTTTAGTTAACTTAAATAGCAAAAGAAAAATGAAAATACATGCTCACGACATCAGTAAAGCAGATATCGTTCGAGTCTTGCTCACACCGCCTGCAGGAATGGGTTTTATCCTCTCCCTCATTCATTCAAACTCGCTGCATGAAAGCAGAGAGCAAGAGAGAAAGAGGTATCGTGGATAAAAGCAATCTTCTATAGTCACTTTTAAATAGTGACAGTCTTCAAATGTTTAGTAGTTTATCACTTTTCTTTCACCGTCCGTTCCAGCCTTTGATATTCCAAACTCCCGGAGCAGATCATGACAGTTTTGTTTAGGAGTTTATTTCATACCAATAAATTATAAACTTTAAGTATAATGTTTTAGCCCTTCAGCTGTTACATGATGCACCATCATTAATCAGCGAAATGTTTTTGAGGTTGACTGGCATGACAATGTAATACTAAAACATTGCAAGATATAAATGTATTCTTCCTGCAGCCAAAATGATGCATTTAAATATGATGATAACCTCGATAAAACTCATAATTGAAAAATCAACTATAATGTCAACCAGAGCAGCATCTCAGAAGCGGATAATTGTTTTTTGGGCAAACTAAATTCTATTTATGAATTCTACACAAGTTCTCCATTTTTATTTGAAACCATAAAACACATCAAAACCAAAACCAAATAATGCACCTCTCAAATAAATCACATCAAAGCCAAAGCCAAATAATGCACCTCTCAAATAAATTAGCATATAGTAATTTTTGGACTAGAAACAAAGCAAGAATTCTTTTATTTGATAAACCTACATTGTTACCGGTCATATTTCTATAACAAACAACATTATTATTAACTTCTAGCATCTCATTAGTCGATCAAGCAAAAACTTGATACGCGCCAGCCTTCCCCCTGCAGCGGAACCGGTCTAGGGAGGACTTGTTTGGACCGGCTGTTGGCACTATTTTGGTTGGGAGAGTTGCCCGTAAGAAGTTGTCGGTCACCGGAATCGAGATCTCGTCGCCCACTTCGGAAGAATGTTTTAATTTACATATAGATTTAAGTTTAGAAAAATATGAAATCAAACTGACCCCATATTTTTCATAGTTTAAATGAAAGAGCATTATACCTCAAATCTTGTATTTATCCCGAAGGATAAGCACAAAACTTGAGGATGAGACTCGATCAAATGAACCAAGAAATATATGACGTCCGTTTGGTCTACGAAACCGTTTTATTTGCCGAAAATTTTTCTTATTTAATATGAAAAATTAAATAGGGTTTAAATTAAGTTGGGTTCGAAAAAGCTTCCTATAAGGGCAAACCCCTATAGTTAATTACATCTTAAATGACCGAAGTCACCTAAGAATACTCTCGATAAAAATCAGGAAAAATTATCTTCAATGAGGTCAAAAGGATAGGACTTTTTAACGAAATCGGACAAAGAGGTATGCAAAGGGAAATGGTTCAAACTTGGAACATTCATTGTAGAATCCAACGGAAGAATAGCTAGGGGATGTTACAGATCCGAAAGAGAACCTCGATGGCTTCCCAAGCAATCCTATTGTTTGGCTTCAGTTTAGAGGAGAAAGATTTAAGTGTTTCATCCTGCCAATTTTATTTAATTAGGGCTTACATCTGTGTGAAACGATCACCCAAATAGCCTGGAAGATGTGAGGATTTAGGTCGTGACGGGTTAGGGCTTAGATTGCACAACATGATTGTGCAAAGGCCTAAAGATGAGGTGAGGATTTATGTTGCACTAGACAAACAACCTCGAAGTCCTATGGCTTGGTTGTTTAATTTTTAGGAATTGTTTAGCTAGGGAAGACATGTTATTGTTAAAGATGGTCGTGCTGCCCACAACGCTAGCTCCAAACTCCTTGTCGTGACGAGTTTAGGTTTTCTAGGGTGGCGAATTATAATGTCAAATCAGACGGCCCTATGATTGTGGTTCTTTAAACATTTTATGAAAGGCATGTTGAAGTTGTACAGTGTATGGAATAACAGTAGAGTGTGTAGTACAAGACAAACAGTAGAATATTCCGTGAAAAAGAACAGTACAACATGCGGTGTAAAGAAAAGATAAAAGGTACAGCAAGAAAGTAACATACTGTAAACACAAAATAAACCTATATACCTGGGAGATCCACTGTTCCTTAGGTGTAGTTGATGCAACGGGTACAATTAACAAAATTTGAAGAAACAGGTCGAAATGCATCATATAAACAAAAGCTAATGAAGAAAAGAAACATCATCCAAAAAACTCGAGAAAGATCGTCAAAAGACTCACGACAGGAAAAGTACGAGGAAACCGACGAATCGATAAATTGATGAAAGTCATAGAAAACACAAAAATCTCAGAAAAAAACCACGAGTGCTTTGTTCAAAAGTTTTGATAAGACATATGAAAAAATCCGAAAAGAGGGGACCGTAAGCACTAGGGTAGGGCTAGACTAAAATATATATTTGTACTCGAGGGTCGTCAAAGGCTACTCGGTCACCCGGATGTATAAAGTCCGTCACTCAACTAGAAGAGTGTCCTACTGAACCTAACTTAGGAGGGTACTCATTGGCCTGAATCAGGTGATCAACAGGTGGACAACCAAAATTTAAAAAGTATTTAAAAAATATTTTTTAGCATACAAAAGTGGGTTGTATCAATTTTATTTGCGTATCGATTTTATTTGCAGCGAAAAATATATTTTTGTTTAAAAAAAAAGGTGTATCCGTTCTTATCAAATTTGTTTTCATTAGTTTTGAAAAGTGTAGTTGTCCACGAGTCGATCACGCTGTCGAGCATAGGCCTACCAACAACGGGTTCGGGTCACCTCCCGCTAGTCTTATGTCAGTGAATGATATTACATCATACGGTTCACCGGATCCGTGAGGGTGTCCCGATGTCGTAATCATTCTACTCTACCACCGGTGTGCCTTTGTCATCACCGCCCTAAGCCCCAAAACGAAATTGATCTACTTGCGACCTTGCTTGATGGTTTCACGTATCGCAAAAGGCTAAACGTGGACACTTATGTATCGGACATAAGCATAAAAAACTGAACCAAGAAGCAAGGAAAAAAAAGGAACAAAAGTGGGGTGAGAGAGAGGAGGCATCGATCCACCTAAAACACCAAAAAGACTGAGGATGAATCAGCCCTCAAAACTCGTAACGAAAAGTCCTGAGAAAGTAGGGCCCAAGGTCCTTGAATCAGTTCGAAAGGCTGTTATTTTATCGCTTTGATAGAATTGGATCAACCCAAGGAGGGTGTCCTTTCCAAATCCTGTCTTGAACGAGTCGAAGCGGACCCGCGCCCCAAACCGACACGACGATCACCCACAAATGACCTCCCCGATATCGGTGTCTAACCTAAAAAAAAAATATCTTTTCCATAGGCTCAATTTTAACCTCAAACAAATGCTCTCCCAAATAGGACTTGAGAATCTTCCAAAATTCATGAATTGAACAAAAGGAAAGTGACCCGGGGAAGAGTATCATCGACACCTCCAAACTCATGCCAAAATTAAGATTTTCCAACTCTCAAATTAATCAATAGCTTCACATACCAAATAAACATAGAACCTTCCAATAAAGCCACATAAATGCTCACGGTCGGGGTCAATAGAGAAGAGGAAGCGGCCACCAAGGCTCTCAGCCAATGCCACCAACAGAACAAGGAGCTCACGGCTAAGGCAAGAAACAGGGCGAAAAGAGGCTCACGACTAAGGCAACCCAAGGCACAAGGAAGGCTCACGGACAAGGCAACCCAAGTCACAAGAAAGACTCACGGCCAAGGCAACCCAAATCAATTCCACGAGGATCTTTGATATACATAAGAGAATACAAAATATAACCATAATTTTGGGATGACAAATTTGATCCACCAACAATCATCCAAGTAATTCAAGCCCAACAAGAAGGACCAAATCAAATTAAACAACCCTCAATATGTCTCACGAGTAGGAATAGGAAACCATCTAACAGCTCTCAAATAAGGACAACACAACACACTAAGACAAGTTCTCGGGCGAGGGCCTAGAACAAACCAAATCAAGGCCCCACACCACCTCTCAGGTAGGAACAAATATAAAGCACAAACATAGGCTCTCGGGTAGAAGCTAAACCAGCAAACCGAGCCCCCAACCAGAGCCAAAGGACAGGCTTCTGAGGCTAATAAATGGAACTCAAATCATTAGGACAAAACCTCAACTAAAACCAAAGCCAAAGGCCTCGATGAAATCAATATCCCATGCTTCAATAGTGCAAACCGAGTACCAATAAGAACCAAACCGAACTGCAGCTAAGGCTCAACACCAGGCCACAACAAAGGCTAGAAGACATCCTCATGCCCTCGAAACATCAAAAACATAGGGTCACCACGTGTTTCAAATAAGAACTATAGAACTTCTCCAAATCAAGATAAATTTCTTCATAGCGTGCATTTTTTCAAGCCAAAAAGAATTATAAGATGCCAAAACCGAGCCTTTCATATGTGTGAAAGACGAAATAAACTTTCTAATATTCCATGCTAGATAATAATAAACGAAATGCTTCATGATACATATCCTAACATGCTTGCAAGAGGAGCTAACATTGTCTCAAAGCCATGTTTTAACCCTCCTAATTGCTTTCAATAGAAACATCTCACAGTAAATAGAAACATGACATAGTTTCACCATTTTAAGCAAGTAATCAAGTCTAACTCCTAAAACATGCTCATATTTCCACTTTTAGATGCTCAAGTAACAAATATTTTAAAATATAGCTGAAATACTAGACTAGAATGTTATACCATCCAAAGAAAACTATTCCCAGCAGCCTGGTCGAGAGAAACCGAAAGGGAGCATGGCACAGATGAGGGGAGGAGTACCTCTTTAAAGCAGAATCCAGCACAAAAGTTTCAGAAAAATACTTCCCAGCTCAAACTCCTTTCCAACAACAAGAGAAAGCCAACCCAAGCACTAGGAATTAAAGAAGAAAGTGTGAAAGAAATTTGGCAAAATTTTCCCTTCCTCAGAGATCTTTTTCTTTTTAAATGCTCTAAGTCGAGTCCTATGTAGACGAGAGAAAGAGAAGAAGCGATCGAAGGATCATATTCGGCTCGAGGAAACGGGAGGAGCAGACGCCCCATACGGTGGTGCGAGAGAGGCAGAGGATGAGATCCTCGCAGATGATGAGATCCGATAAGGAATGGGGAGTCTGCGCTACGATCGAGCGTGCGAGAGGCGAACGCGGGAACGAGTCGTTCCAACGGCACGAAGAGGGAGCGGGTCAGGCGTCCGAACGAGCCAACCCTAAGGCCCACGGGATCGAGACACAGAAGAAGGGAGAGGAAGAAAAAATATAATTAGGTTAGGGATTAATATAATTATTAATTATAATAATAATAATAATAATATAATATTTATTATTATAATTAACACTTAAATGTGTATCTTTCCCCAAACACGTCGTCGTAGTGAAACGAACGTCCCCCATAAGCAAAATCGACGTTCTGGACACGTCAGCGCAGTCCGTTTCGTCAACCAAAGTTGTTTAGACAACCTCGTCGACGATCGGGATAAAATGCATCGCACCCGGATCACGTCAAAAACTCGGCTCGAACTCAATTAAACAAGACGGTGCGGAGTGCGACGATGTCAGGTCAACACGTATAGTCAATCTTAAGGCCAACAGTCCTACAGGGATTCTCCTTGAGCTTCTTCACAGTAGCCCCACCTACTAAGTGCTAGAGACCAAAACTACTATGCGGAACTTCAAGTCAAGGGAAGAAAAGCTCGGAATTTCTAACGGGGAGAGTTTTCGCTAGTTTTCTAGGAATAGTTGACAAGAAAGTCCTATGGTTAGATCTTAGACTGTAAAAAAAAGGAGAAACTAGGTCTCAACCAAAAGTGAGGTCAACACCGGCCAACACAATACAAAGCAGCGGGCTATCGATTTAAGCGGAAGAACCCATTTGCAGAATACGGAGCGTGGTTCTAGCGCCCAGGTGGTATAGAAGGGAATTAAGAGAGATTTTGTGCGCGCGCGCGCGCGCGTGTGTGTGTGTGGGTGGTGGTG
>NW_018164718.1:1858767-1869827 GCF_001263595.1 Phalaenopsis equestris | reverse complement strand
GGGGGGGTTGTTTTCCTTTGATTTTCGTAAAAGCAGCCCTCATTGAGTTTTCTCACCTATTGAATGGATGTTGGCAAAAAAAGTGGATGAGCTGACATGAGAAGTTGGGCAAATCAAATCGAGAATGGAAGAAAAGTTTACCACCATTGAGGGCAGGCTTTCTTACATAGAGAGCCAAATGGAGGACAGATTTGAGAGCATAGGAGAAATGCAGAAGATGATGAAGAAGCTCATGAAGATGTAGTTGAAGGTCATGTCGACCGCTCAAGTTGCAAATCCTAACCAAGGGTTGATCAGGGAATCCTTGGCCATATCAAAAAGAAAGAGACTGAATGAGCGGAGAATGAGGAGGATATCCTCTGCCACCAAGAACGTCCCCCCTAGGAATTTGAGAGGAGGGGGAGCAGCGACTTTCAATGGACGGGGTTGGGCCAAAATTAGAGGGATGGTGCAAGGGAGGAAGGAGGGAATCAAGAGTTGGGTATGACTATGACCAAAGGAGGAACTTTCAACCTAGACAGATGGGGGGGTACCAAAGGAAGAGGAAGTTATGGTGAAGAGGCAAGGGTTAGAAAACAAAAAATGTCGATCTTCAAAGGAAAAGATGCACATGGACAGGGTGGCTTGTTTTCCTTTGATTTTCATAAGAGCAACCCTCGTTTTCTCCCTATCTATTGCAATTTCGTGTTGTTTAATCGTTGTTTTTGGTTTTGGGTCGTATCAAAATGGTATCAGAGCAAGATTTTGGAGGGATGACAACAAAAAAGTGGATGTGTTGAAAGGAGAATTTGGGAAAATCAAATTGGGAATGGAATAAAGGTTTACCACCATTGAGGACATGTTTTCTTACATAGAGAGCCAAATGGAGGAAGGACTTGAGAGCATAGGAGAAATGCGGGAGATGATGAAGAAACTCATGGAGAGTCAAAGGCCATGCCGACCGCTTAAGTTACAAATCCTAACAAATGGTTGATCACGAAATCCTTGGTCAGATCAAAAAGAAAGGAGATTAAACGAGCGGTCAAGGAGGAGGACATCCTCTACCACCAAGAACGTCCCCCTAGGACTCCTAGAGGAGGGGGAGTAGAGACCTTCAATGGAGGGGGTTGGGCCGAAATTGGAGGGATGGTGCAAGGGGCACGGAAGAGCACGAAGGAGGGAGGAGGGAATCAAGAGTTGGGTATGGCTATGACCGGAGGAGGGAGTTTCACCTTAGACACATGGGGGAAATACAAGAGGAAGAGGAAGTTAGGGTATTAGGGTCAGAAAACTAAAAATGCATCGTCGAAGGGAAAGATGCATATGGGCGGGTGTAATAGGTGGAGCGATACTTTGCAGTCAATGGATTAAGTGAGGAAGAGAAGCTCATGGCAGCGAGATTAAGTTTAGATAGAAAGGCTCTAGCGTGATTTTAGTGGATGGAGACAAGCTATCTGAGCGAGATTATAGATTAAGTTTAGATAGAAAGGCTCTAGCGTGATTTTAGTGGATGGAGACAAGCTATCTGATGCACTCGTAGGAAGAGTTTAAGGATTGCTTGTTGGAGCATTTCTGAGCCATTCGAGAAGGAAGCTACCAAAGTGATTATGAGCTCTGACTCAGGAGATGACGGTTAAGGAACACATGGAGAAGTTTGAGCTCTTGTCAGAGAGGTTAAGGGGTATTTCTACAGCAGTATTGGAGAGGAACTTCTTGAAAGGCATGAAGCTTGACATACAAGCAGCCATTGAAACCACATGGAATAAGGAAAATGATGGAGCTCACCTAGACAGAGGACAATAAGTGAAAAAGAATAGCGAATGCGACAACACAAGAGGATTCTACAAGAGTGCCTTAAAAACCACGACACTGAGGACCCAGTCGGTGTCATTTCAGAAAGAGGCTTCGAAGAAGAAGAATATTGGGTTCTGTCCCGGGGGCAAGTTCAAGTGCCTCACTGATGCGGAAGTGCAGGATAAAAGAGTAAAATGATTATGTTGTTGTGATGAGAAATATACTCCAGACAACCGTTGCAAGAAGCACTCCCTTCAAATCCTTTTAGTTCAGGAAGAGATAGGGGTGAGGAATTGGATGAAGACACAATGGAGGAGCATCAAAATTTAGATGTAGCGGAAGTTTCCCCCAATTCGGTGCTGGCATTTAATCCAAAGCACACCATGAAAGTGGGGGGCCATATTGGGGAATAGCCATTGTGGTGTTGGTGGATAGCAGGGCCACACATAACTTTATCTCAAATCAGGTTGTGGATCAGCTAGGGTGAAGCCAGTAACTACATGGAGCATCGGTGTCATAATGGGGACAGGGAAGGTGGAGAAAAGTCGAGGAATTTGCAGGGGGTTAGTTCTGACATTACATAACCTACAGGTGGTGGAGGACTTCCTTCCTTGGACATGGCAGTACATATATGATTCTGGGAATGAAGTGGCTACAACACTTGGGGAGATGAAGGCGGACTGGAAATCCCTGACAATGGAGTTCCAGGTGGAGGGGAGGAAGATGATGCTCAGAGGCAATATTAATTTATGCAAAACCATTGTCTCGCTCAAAACCATGATCAAGCCGATACATGGAGCAGGGATAAGCTAATTGGTAAAGTTGCAGAGCATTGAGGAGGTTTGAGATCACGAGTTGGTAGAGTTTCTCAAATGGATCCAGCAGCTCCGACAGCGGTTTACAGACATCTTTCAGCAGCCAAGCAGGTTACCACCTCCAAAGGAGCACGAGCACGCCATTATATTAGAGGGTATCCCTCCTATCAGTGTGAGACCCTACCGGTATCTTCAGATTCAAAAGGATGAGATAAAAAAAAAGTTTATTCGAGAGATGTTCGAGGCTGAGATTATCAAACCCAATATGAGCCCGTTCTCCAGTCCTGTTGGTGAAGAAAAAAGATGGTAGCTAAAGTTTATGCGCGGACAGGGCGTTGAACAAGGAGACGGTATTGGATAAGTTTCCTATTCCTGTGATTGATGAGTTGCTAGATGAGCTTTACGGAGCAGTCATTTTCTCGAAAATTGATATTAAGTTGGGATACCACTTGATCAAGATGAATCAAGCGAATATGCACAAGACAGTGTTCAGGACACAGGAAGAACATTACGAGTTCTTGGTGATGGTGCTTGGCCTCACTAATACCCCAACTACATTTAAGTTCCTCATGAACAGGGTTTTTCAACCTTATCGTAGAAAATCCGTTCTAGTCTTTCTCAATGGCATTCTGATCTACAGTCATACAGAGATAGAGCACGTGGAGCACCTGAAGACAGTCTCGGAGAAATTAAGAGAACACCAATTGTACGCCAATTTGAAGAAATATTCTTTTGCATAGCTACAGATGAAGTACCTTGAGCATGTGATGACTAGGGCAGAAGTAGCAGCAGACCCATTCAAAAGTGAGGCCATGATGGATCGGCCTTTACCAAGTAACTTGAAAAAGGTTGAGGAGATTTTAAGTCTCACTGGATACTACCGAAAATTGCGAAGGGGTAAAGCACGGTAGCATGACCACTGACAAAGCAGCTGAAAAAAACAATTTCAAGTGAGGGGAAGCCGCAACACAGACATTTAAACATCTGAAGAGAACCATAATCAGTCTACCAGTTTTAGCATTTCAAGATTTTAGTAGACCATTTGAGGTAGAGGAAAATGCATCAAGGTACAAATTGGGAGCAGTACTCAAGTAGAATCAGCGGTCAATTGCTTACTTCAGCCAAGTGCTTACCGCTATGGCAAGGCTGAAGTCAGTATATGAGCGAAAGTTGATGGCTATTGTATTGGCCATTCAGAAGTGGAGGCCCTACCTTTTAGGACAACACTTTATTGTCTGAATAAATCAGAGAAGATTGAAGTACCTGTTGGAGCAGAGGAAGGTGGCTGAGGAGCATTAGAGGTGACTATCCAAATTGATGGGATATGATTTCGAGATTTAGTACCGGCCAGAGTTGTAGAATATAGCCGTAGATGCCTTGTCGAGGAAGGTGAAGGATCTCCAGCTAACGGCCTTATCGCTACCCTTGTTCCTCGAATGAGAAGCACTAAAGCGGGAGAGCTAGCTAGATGAAGAATTGAGAAAGGAAGATACAAGAAGAGTTGCTACAACATTTGAACAGTCATCTGGGATATACCTTGAGGAGACAGTAGCTACTCTATCAGGAGTCGTTCGTGTTACCAAGAGCACTGAAGTACATCCCTAGACTATTGCAAGAGTTTCACGACAATGCAATTGAGGGGCATTCCAGGGTACAAAAAAACTACACTTGTCTATCGATAAAACTCTACTGAGTGGGGATGCACAGAGATGTAAAGGATATGGTGGAGCGACAAGATGTGTGCCAATGACACAAATACCTGACCATGACACTAGGACGGTTGTTACAACCCCTAGTCTTACTAGAGAAGGTTTGAGAAAAAGTAACCGTGGATTTTATAGAATGATTATCATGATCAAAGGGGTTCACAGTGATTCTGGTGGTCGTGGATCGCCTGAGCAAGTATGCACATTTCATTCTATTATGACACCCCCCACGGTTTAAGTGACAAGAGTATTCATACGTATAGAAGATAAATATGGGCGTAATAAATATTCAAATGACACACTGAAAAGGAATTAACAACAACTGACACAGACAAACAAAACTAAAGTTGTATAACAAATGGGGTGTAAGGTAGGTTGGCGGATTGGGAAGATGGAACAAGGAAGCAAGTGGGTGGTGGGTGGGAAAACCAGTGGTAGATGGGCGTAGGTTATGAAGGCTGCTACCAAGGGAAGGTGTGGCTAGAAGGTGGCAGCAATCTGGACGTGTCGGAGGGCAACGACAGAAGTGCAGGAGTGATGTAGCAAGGGGGGATGGCCGAGGGGAACTGCAAAAAAACAGCCTGTAGGGGTTTTCCAACGGCTATAACAAGGAGGGGGGATGGCAATGAGGTAGCATCTGAGTAGCAAGTGCTGGTAGATTGTTGGGAAGGGTGGCAAGAAGGTGTGGGGCTGCAGGAACAACACTAGCGCTACTCTGAGGTGGTTGTAGTGGTTACAACAACCACAATGGCGGAGGGAAGGTTGCAAATAATGAAGAGGGTGAGGATAGTCACCACTTCGGAATGAGATACAGTCGGAGCACCACTCGTCTTCGAATACAACCCTAGAAGGGAAAACAAGAGCCCCGATAGCTGTTCTGACAGAAACACAATTAAAACTGACCAAAAACATTATAACATCACACTTATAGCCCTAGTTTAACTAAGGAGTGGCTCCACTATTGCAAAGAGGCGGCAAACCCAAAAGGAAGGGCCGGCTGACTCTCATGGAAGGGAAAAACACTGTATCGGTTTGGTCCAGGTAACAGGAGGTGCGGTCGCTCTGCTCCCATGTCACATGATGGTCTCCCCTCGTCACAACCTCTCCCTTTTTCTCAAATCAAAATTTCAAACATTTTGTTCACTTCTCACAAGAAAATAATCATGGCATTGAGATCGTTAATTATGAGTTGTGGCTATCAATATTGCAAGTTCTCAACTAACTTCAAATTGTTTCTTGATCGACTTTAAGGGCTTCTAAGAAATGTCTGTATTCTAAAATCGTGTGGTTTACATGAGTTAAAGTGATTGACACATTGTTATAATTGCTAGAGAGTTCAAGCAACTCGGCCAATAACCTCAGCTGTTAAAATTAGAGTGCATATTGCAATGGTCCTCATAAACCTCGAGTAAATTTAGCTTGAGCTACAGCCAACTCCAAATCTTTTACTTCTAGAATTTTCGATTAAAATGAAGTGATAAAGTTTCTAAAACACTTTCCTTGCTTTTTGCCTAATTTTAAACAATATGTAGGAGTTCTTTGAGAGTTTTAAGCACTAGCAAATTGAATCAAAAACTGCTACTTGAACTTGATAAAGGGAGATATATTTCTAAGCAGAAGTTTGCGAAGACACCAAAATGGCAACTCTTTGAATGTAATAAAGCACAATCAAAAGCTTTACATCATTAATATTTAAGAGTGAAGTAGCCAATTTAAACCAAAAAAAATAATTGACCTTTACTAGAGGCAATCACTTAATAATTTTCATGTTAAACGAATATCTTAGATGAGATCGATGCTTCTCAACCCTTCCAGGATAAGAATTTTTAGCACTACTTTCGGGAAGATTAGTTTCATAGAATAGGAAGGTTGAAGTTAGTCCTTTCAAACTTCTTGTTGTTCATGAATGACAGTACCTTTAAAATAATCTTAAAAAATTTTCATATATGAAGTGGTTACGGGAACACGCTTCAAAATTCCTTGAGTCATTCTCATTAGTTTCTACTCAATTATGTTCCGTTGGTTTCTAGTAGCAAAGACTTATTTCACCAATGAGCCTTGCTCCTCATTATCATGTCATTCTATTTCAAGGTTTTTGGTCCTATGCATCGATCCAAGCTCGCCACATCTTAGAGGATGTTGGATCCAAATTTAATTTTAGGTGATATGAATCCCTTAATAAATAGTATGGATAGAAAGTAAAAAAAAGTAAGAGATAAAGAAAACTTAAAATAAGAAACAATGAAATTTGACTAGATTATCATAAAGTACAAGACTAATATGTTACATCAAATTTGTCAGGTTTACCCTTTCACTCTCTATTTATAGATTTAGATTGAGACAAGAATTCAAAAAAAAGCTATGTTTGAGCAATTCAAGTAAAAATTTATAGCAAAACTTAACAGGTGATAATTGTTTAAAGTAGTGATAATTGTTTAAAGAATAGTCCAAGTAACTTGTACTACAGCTACATAAAAACACATGACGAATTCTAATTAAAAAGAAATGCCTGTGAAATCATTGCCCTTCACATGACACTTAAAAGCTCTTATCAACTATAAAACAAGTTTTGCTTTGGGATTGGCAAGTAGTTTTGAAATTGGGGCAAGTTTCTTTGGTGATTTGGGTAAATAGCCTTGGCAATTTTGACAAATTTAACTGATCCCTAGGCAAAATAAATGTTGATTGAGAACAAAAGAAAAATATGCTAAATAGATTTAGGCAACTTAGACTCAATTGATTAACATATCCTGTGACTTCCATTTGATTGAAAATCATCTCTTATGCACCATCAACTACCTTTGAACCGAGTTCATAATGATCAGCAAGTTTTGATGAACTCTAAATGGACGCTCTTGGAAGGAAACTAGTCATAACAAAGAAGTGCCTTTATGACAATGCCAGGGGCAATGATAGCTATGACAAAGCAAGTACAGGATTTTAATGAACAATCATTGGTCAATAGCTATGTAATTAAAACCTGAATTCGCTAGTATTCAAGCAGCCAAACTTCTATTAATAACAATTTAGTCACCAAAACATAAGGATCCTTCCTACTCTAGCTAAGAACAAAACTGGAAATCAAATTTTCTTATGAGAATTATATACCACATCCACAATCCTTAACTGTTACCCAAGAAAACGAGTTAACATGTAATCTGCCGGCTAAAAGCAGTCCCAACATAATGAAACGAAGAAGAATTTATGAAAAAAAAAAACTGAGGAGGCAGTCATTGAAGAACAAAAAACCCCCGAAATCGGGATTACCGATGCAGAAAAGACAAGAAGCGAAGAAAAATCCAACCACCTTCCCGATCAAGGATAAATCAGGACCTCATAATTACAAAACATACCAAAGACTAAATAAATAACAAGCATTTATCACTAAAACATCGAAACATTGCAAGAAAAAAAAAGTTCAGAACAGAAAAACAGAATCCTAATCAAGATCAAAGTAATGAACACAGTCTCAACTTTCATCCCTCATCAGCCTTTTCCCCAATAAACTACTCCCTACAATATAATCCTAGAAATAGAGAAGACATAAGTTCAGTGCGATATTCCGACCTGGCTGAACTTCAGGGAGTGCTGCTCACCGGCGAGCTGGAGAGAACCGCTAACGAAGACGAGCACACCCCCACCGGGACCAGAAAGCTGGCAATCAATTGTGGAGATGTTGTGCTGACATTGCTGGAAAGGTAGGCTGGTAAGCTTGGCGGTGATTGCAGCAGAACCCTGCGTATGCGCTCCCTCGAAGGTCAGCATGGAGCTGTCCTGATAAAGCCCCGCAAGTCCAGCCCGGTTGGTGTCGAAGGTGCGGTAGTAGTGCTCGACGAATGCTCGAGCCACCGCATCTGGATCCATTTCTC
The DNA here is from genome assembly GCF_001263595.1 of Phalaenopsis equestris. Taxonomy (NCBI): domain Eukaryota; kingdom Viridiplantae; phylum Streptophyta; class Magnoliopsida; order Asparagales; family Orchidaceae; genus Phalaenopsis; species Phalaenopsis equestris. The sequence continues at coordinate 1,861,664 of NW_018164718.1, read as the reverse complement.
CGTCGCTCCTCTCCTCCACCCTCCCGCTCGCGGCTCTCTGTGGAAATAAATTTTGGTATTGCGGAATTCTTACGCGGATATTTATTCGAACGCGAAAGGAAATTTTCCAAGCGAAGCATAAATGAATCTGGGTCAAATATTACAGACAGGCCACCCAAAAACTTATTATTTACAAATCAACCAACTCCATTTTACAAATCAAAGGAACTAGGTTAATTTGAACCAATCTTTATGAGATGATGCACTTACTCGCTCTATATTAGGTGTAGATTGTGTCCACTTATTTGTACTCTATCTACTGCAGAGGATTGCATGGAAATATTGACTCAAAATTTAGTTGTTTGAAATATATTTTCTTTAATTTTCATAATTTCAATTTTTTTAATAGTATTTATTGTGTATATTATTTTATAGTCTTTGTCCCGTTGAATGCGTTGAGCAAAAGATGAAATCCACAAGCTCTTGATTTTGAGATATGATATTACTTTTTAAGAAGACTGAGGGGAAAATAACAGGTTGAACGAAGCCACGGACTATATGATAAATCACAATGGATGTGACAAGTTGGCTTTGTGGGTAAGGGCACTTAGAGATCAAGTTAGGTGAAGTTTGAACGTAAAGCAATCACTCTTAAGATAAAGTGAGCTACCTCGTAATGTTAGAAGTTGCAAAAAAACCAAGACTAATCCTATTATCATTAACAAATAGAGCAATTTTTTGGTTGATTTTTTGCCCAAATGATTCAATCACTATGTGGGATGAAATGGTATAAAAGTTACTTCAAAATAGTTCCCACAAGCAAAGTTTACTCGTATGAGAATAAAAATGTCAAATTTCTTGTAGACGGAAGGGGAAACACTCTATGAACCTTAGAAGAGATTTAGCAACTTATTTAGAAAATTTTTGAATCATGACCTATCAAAGAGGAGCATGCAGGTGATCAAAGTATTACATGGTGTTGGCATCCACCGGGTGTTCTTCTGAGTAACAAAGGATCATATTACGTTCTTATGTAATATCCCTTCTCTCAAGGGGTCTATAGAGCCTTCAGCGGGCACATCTTGCGCCAGACTAAGGAGTTCATCCCATTCCAGTAGTGCTCGAAAGCGGCTACCATTGGTTTGCATCGATCCCTCAATATAAGAAGAGCTCGATTACCATTCTGATGTCTGGAAGCCCTAATATAGCATCTAGGACTACTTAGGGCGGGGGGGAGCCATAAAACGCCTTTGATATGATTTTGGAGGTTGAAAAAGCCTAAGGGCCACCCATGACCACACTTAGAACAAGCATGGCCATGCCTAGCCCTTTGCGTCACCACGCCCTATTCCAAAGGGATTCAAGGCCATTTTTAACAGACTTGACCACGCCTAATTCGGGTGTGGTCATGCCAACCTAACGGGGCACCTGTGATGCTTTTGAACATGTGTGACCATGTGACCCAACCTGCAACTGCACGGATTTTTTAACTCCAAATGATTGTCAAAATCTTAGCTCAAATTATATTCAGTGGCTAAGTGTGAATGAATGAAAATAAATAACAAAACTTCACACTAGTGGTATGATCGCGACTTTATATATGCTTAAAAATATAAGATAAATATGGACGTATTAAATATTCAATAATTGTAAAGTCACATTTATCAACGCAAGTATACGTATCACTCAAGTAATATAGGGCTCTAATGGAGTCCTAGATATCGATCCCACATAGGGTAATATTAGAACTACGAACTAAGTTTTTAGAAAAACAATACTTAATCGCAATAATGAAGTTCAAATTGCTTATCTGTCACTAATAGACAATTGAAATAAATATGTAATTTTAATAACTCTTAAATAACTAATTGTACTAATAAGATTTTTAATGTGAGATTCAATATATAAGAAAACATCATTCTCCTTCTCAAAAAATTATAGTGAATGAATAAAGTGAATCAGTTCAAATTGTATTGTGCCAAATAAGAGCATACCTATTCTTTACCCTTTGGTCCAAGCATAAAGAACATTGACTAATCCTACGCTTGTTTACTGAATCTGCGGATAGTCTGGAAGGATACCGACTCTCACTTCTAGACTACCCACCGTGCCCTAACTATAACACTAACTGGTCCAAAGGTTCCAATATCGTGTTGGGCGTGTTCGACTCGTTTATATTTCGAGCTTAAATATTTGTTCATGTTTCTGCTTGTTAGGCTTAACGAACAAGCCGAACACGAGCTGCTTAACGAGCCGAACACGAGCTGTTCACGAACAACGAGCCAAATTGACAGCCCTAATCCCACATGGAGTATGATTAAATCTACAAACTAAGACTTTAGAGAAAACAATACTTTAATCACAACAATGAAGTTCAATTTGTTTATCTGTCACTAATAGACAATTGCAATAAATATGTAATTTTAATAACTATTAAACAACGAATGATACTAATGAAGGTTTAAATGTGATATTCAATATATAAGAAAACATCCTTCTCCTTGTCAAGAAATTAGAGAGAATGGATAAAGTGAATTAGTTCAAATTATATTGTGCCAAATAGGAGCATACATATTTTTTACCCTTTGGTCCAGGCATAAAGAACATTGACTAATCCTATGCTTGTTTACTGAATCTGCGACTAGGTTGGGAGGATACCGGCTCTCACTTCGGAGCTCCCACGTTCCCCTCTCCTGAGGGCTAACATCTACGCTTCAGCACCCAAACAATAGGACTGAATTGGGTATTTTAGTCTGTCACTCTAAAAATCTCCAATTATACGCCCGATAATATTATTTCCCTATTTATTTGCACCAAACTTCCAAGGGCTTTGACCTCCCTGAATCTTGGATGTAATCTTCACTTTAGTTGTAAAACTCAACATATTTTAACAAATCAATTGGCCAGATTAAAAGTAA
>NW_018164718.1:1853143-1858317 GCF_001263595.1 Phalaenopsis equestris | reverse complement strand
AGCGGCCTCGAGGGCGTCGTCGGCGGACCTTCTTAATGAATTAATTCTGGAGTATCGGGAAAATCTCGCCGTCGGCGGGGTCGATGGCGTTGTCGACGCCCTAGTTCAATTTTGCACATTTTGGTCCTTTTCGCTCCAAATTAGCTCCTTTTTGCATTTTTTTGCTCAAATGACCCTAATTCATCATTCATGCAACAAAACATCAAAAATACATTTCTTTAAAGTGCAATATCATCAAAAATATTACAAAAATAGGTATGAAAATCTCAACACATTTTCCTCTGGTCATGGTACTATGCAAGTATACGTATCGTTTCAAGTATTATAGGGCTTTCTTTAAAAACCCTAGTATTGATCCCACACAGAAGTGATGTAAGGAATCTTTTAGACTAATTCTAGTTTATTATTATCAGGTCTTAGTATGAAGTTTTCGAAAATTTTGGTTCTCTTAAATTCACTAATTTATGCTAAAATTCTAATTAACTAAATTAAATAAAAACCAAATATAATGAGATTGGTAAAATTTTGGAAAGATCTTAAAAAACAAAAATATCTTTCCCCTTGTGATGAGTTCATAATAATTTGTGAATAGAATGTTTAAAAATCAAATATGGTATTATGACAAATAGGAGCATTCATATTCTCTAAACCTTCTTGGTGCTTGCAAAGAACATTGGCTAACCTGAAGTTTTTCACCAGCTTATGTAGTAGTGTTGAGTAGATTTTGGCCTCTCACTTCCATATTACCTACTGTGTCATCTTTATAGGACCTGCTACGATCAAAACTCAATATTGAATTAATAAAAGAATCAAGTATGATGCCCTAGAAACATCAATTCTACACCCATCAAAACTTATTTCCCTATTTATTTTCACTCCCCTCAAGTGATCGCAACAGCTCTACCTAAGATGAAATGCGTTACTCACTAATTGGTGAAATCATAGCCCTCCCGGGTCATTACGTTTCTCAACAAATTTTAACGACACAAATGACCAATTTGCAAAGTCTATAAAGAACATGTGAAAATACAATCACAATATTTTAAAAATAAAAAGAGATCTTTAAATCATTATCATTCCAAAATATTAATCCCCATATGTAAGGAAAAAGAAAGGGAACTATTCATAATTCATGGAGATAAAACAAAAACACATAATTTGTATTGAAATCCAAATCTTACAACAAAAACTTAAACATAAATACAATATACTCATCTTTATGTCTTCTCCCCAATAAAATCCTAAAGTTTCCTTAAAGCCAATCTCCAAACTCTTACACAAAATAAAGACTCTCACTCACACACACACACACACACACATACACACACTAGACTCCAACCGAACTCACCAAGATGACCCCAAAATGACTTAATAAAATAACTCCCTTTTCACCCAAAATTTGGCCCTATTAATAGATAACAAAATATCACCAAGGTTCACTTCAAGAACCCCTTCAAAATTTGGCCAAATTCAATGGATATTCTAGAAAGTTTGTTACTATATGGCGCTATAGCGCCCATTCAGCCCATCTACTGGTGATATGGCGCCAAGGGTAGCGCTATGGCGTCATACAAAAACATCCATTTTATGCTCCATTTTGTCCTTAATTTCACCAAATATCCTATTCATGTACCTGAAACCAAAAACAACAAAAATGTCTTCCTTTAAAGTGCAATATCATCAAAAATAGGCATAAAATGAACATGAAATGTACAATAAAAGTAGGTTATTTTTAGATAGATAAATTCCCCCAAACTTAAATGTTACTTGTCCTCAAGTAACTTCTTTTTATTATATAAAAATTATTGCTTATGGTAGTAAGTTTTACTTAAAAATTTCTATAGTTTTTGTCTTATAAATGCAATAGTGAAGCTTTAGAAAAATTTTCAATAACTCAGGTTAAAACTAAAATGTAACAATATTAAGTAGTCAAGTCTAAGAGATATAATTTCCTATTCATTTCAAGAATAATTGCAATTTGTCATAGTAAGGATGTTTAGAAAAATTACAGGAAAAAGAAGTTCATGAGAGCTCTACTAGTAAAGATGCTAATACTTCAAAAATAAGTTCAGAAATCTAAATAAGTCCCTTTTCTTAAGATGATTCAAGTGAAACCAATTTCTTATTATACATCTCCCTAAGCTTCTCCCCACATATTTTCTTTTTTTTTGTTTTTCTTTTCTTTTTCTCGTAGGACCATTTTCAATCTTTTCTTTTTCTTTTCATGTAATGTGAGGATTACTACATCTGCATAGCGATGTGTCTAAAAATGTAATATTTTTTATACTATATTTTATAATGATATTGCACTTTAAAATTATGTTTTCTTGCATTTTTGGTTGTAGGTGCATCAAATTGAAGAACTTAGAGTGATTGGAGCAAAAGAAACAAAAAAGAACCAAAACGGAGCAAACCAGGTTAAACCGGGGCACACCAGAGCCATGGGGGCCGAAACTGGGCAATTAAGTGTCTGTGCCTGGCACTTAAGCACCTAAACATGGCACTTAGGCGCCACCAGACAGAGATGAGGGCACTTAAGCGCCCAAACATCAGTGCTTAAGCGTCGGAGACTGTTTTTAACAAATCTTCTAGAAAATTCATTGGATTTGAACAATTTTTTAAGCGGTGCTTCGTGTGTGTCTTAGGGAATTCATTAGAAATGATAAATGATACTTTAGAGAAGGATTTGGGCAGTTATAAGGAGGTTTGTAAAGACTTTTGAAGAGGCACATGAGGTAATTGGAAGATTCATTGAATATGAACACTTTTGAAGAGACACTTAAGCACCTCTTGGGAAATTATAAATAAGGCTTGGAAATATTTTTAAAAGTGCTCTTGAACTATTTGGAAGAGGAGAAGAAGGCTTGGGTGAGAGCCCCGAGTGGGGCGAGAAGGAAAGTGAGAGATTTCCTCTTTTATTTTCACTTTGTTCTTGGAGAGGATTGTAAAGATATTGCTTTTCCTATACAAGGAGAATTTGATTTCCATCAAAGATAACTATTTTCATTGTATTTTGTTTGTATGGTTTCAAAGTCTTGTTCAATGAAAAGTTTTTGTTGTTTCTCCATGAGTAGTGAGTTGTTCTTTTTACTCTTCCTTCTTATAATGAATTAGTATGCATGTGTAGGATATAGAATTGAGCGGAGTAGAGTGAGAATATATTAGAGAATATATTATGATGTTTTTACTTTGTTCTTCATTTACATGTAAACTTGATCAACTTGTTTGTTAAAATCCATTATGAGAACATGTAAAATCCATGATGATGTTGTCTCAATCAACTGTGGTAGAATCATATGAGATTGTATGAATGATAATGTAGTCCATATGGTTGAGTGAAAATAAATAGGAAAATAATATTTGATGGGTGTAGAATTAGAGGACTTTAGAGTAACAGGCTAAAGCCCCCAATTTGGTTCTTAGTTTTAGGTCTTAATACTAGATGTTAGCCTTCAGGTGAGGGGACGAGAGGACTCTAGAGTGAGAGCTAGTATCTCTTCTACCTAACCAATTTTTTTTATTCTTAAACTACGAATTAGCCAATGTTCTTTATATCACTTAACCGAGCATAAAGTATATTATTGCTCATATTTGCCACAATCTCTCTCAATACTTGTTTTACTTTTACACATGTCACTAATTTCATTACATGAGGAAGAGTTCTTCTAACATATTAAACACCCCACTTTCTGATTTTCACTAAGAATTTTAGTTTAGGAGTAGAAGTAGTATTGTAGTAATAATTGTAGGATATAATCAAAATCAAACCTTTATCTACCTTCCAAGCTAAGGGCGGCTTATTCTAGACTAGCACTTCTCTTGAAAGCTGCCGCGATTAATCGATCCCCTTAGGATCGATATTTAAGGCTTAATCAGAAAGCCTTATATTACTTGATAATGATATACTTGATAATGATATGTATACTTACGTAGAATCCCTACTATTTAAAGATATAATTGAAATCTTATTTTTCTTGAGATCAAGTTTTTGACGCCGTTGTCGGGGATTAAAATCCTCAAGTAGTGGTATCAACTTCATAAATTCTTACATATAAAAAATATCGAGATCAAGTTTTTTTGCGCCATTGTTGGGATTCACAATGATTGATCTTGACTTTTAGGAAAATTTTAGTTGAAGTAATTAGACTTATACTAGGAAAATTATAGTGTCATAAAAACTATTTTTGTATGAAAAAGTGTTATGAAAAAATTATTTGTGAGAAAAATAAAGTGTTTGTGAAAATATTTTGTTGTGTTGAATATTTTTTTTATTTTATTTGTTTAATTGTTAATGTATTATTTGTTGTGTTGCATATGCAAAAGAAAGAAATTTTTGGACTTGTGTCTTATAATCCCAAGTTAGAAAAAACGAAAAAAAAATAAAAAAAATAGAAAGGAATTGAAAAACTAGAAAGGGAAATGGAAAACATTCAAAATAATAACTTGGAAAATCATCATAAATCATTATAAATCATTGAGGGATTATGGATTATGTAAATTCTATGACAGATGAAATTCACTCAAGTATACAAACCCCTGTTGTAGAAGTTGACTCATTTAAACTAAATCCAGTGATTATGCAATTGGTGCAGAACAACTAGTTTGGGGGAACTCCTTCGGAGGATCCCTTTTTACACTTATCAAGTTTTCTAGAACTTTATGCTACATGTCTTTATAACGGCATGTCAGACGATGTTGTTAGTTTTTCCTTTCTCACTAAGGGATAAGGCTAAAATGTGGTTATACTCATTCACACCTGGCTCTATTAAAAATTGGGAGGAGTTAACTCAGAAGTTCCTAGCTAAGTATTTTCCACCTTCAAGAACTATTAAACTTAGAAACAATATTATCTCATTTTGTCAGTATAAAGGGGTATACGAAGCCAGAGAAAGATTTAAAGAACTCTTAAGAAAGTGTCTACACCATGTTATGCCCGATTGGTTAATCATTCAAACTTCTTACAATGGGTTAGTAGGATCCCTTATGTCTAAAATTGACGCTATCATTGGTGGATCATTAATGTAAAAACTATTTGATGAAACATATGTGTTAATTGAAGAAATGACTACAACTGAAATTTAATGGCTCTATGCAAGGGTAAATCCTAAAAAGGTATCCAGTGTTCATGATACAGATGTGATTACAATTCTTGCATACAATTCTTGCATCTCAGA